>NC_067166.1:3748723-4048723 GCF_903995435.1 Acomys russatus | reverse complement strand
AGAAAATTTCTAATTATTTTATTACAAAAGGTCCTGGGAACTAAATTGATTGTTTGACACTTTTCATTTCCCAAAAAAAACCCATGTCATTATTTTTTGTAATAAGTGTACATGTAAAGCTGTTTATGCATGCATAGTAACTTTTAGACAAACTTATCTCCTCCATGTGATCCATCAGTGTTTGTGCTGGCATATTTATAATTAAGAAATGCTTTAAAAAATCTGACCAGAGTAAGTGTGTAGTATTTGTAACTATTTTATGATCAAGATGTACCTACTTGGGCTGTAAAGCACCTATAGAATCTAAGTCTTTACAATGGGCTGAACTTGAGAGAAGAGTAGATGAACAGATGTAAAAATAGATGTAGACTGAGAAAGGTGGGCTGACTTAGGTTGGTGACACATTTCATTAAAACAGGAGAAATAGGACTCAAAGAAGGAGCGAAAAGACCAAAGAAAGAAAAAGTGATTCTGTCAATTGGATTTTTTTGACCATGACACAGATGAAATGTTTTCAACCATAAATCAGTATTCTCCTCTGAGCATTTTATTTATTTATTCCTGAAAGAATCTCCGGCCATTATAAGAAGTTGTGAATATTACAAATCCTGCTGTGTTCTCTCACTTCTCTACTGTTTGTGCTGATTGTAATAAGGACTGCCAACACTGGGAAAATCATTCATTACCTTTTCATCCTCAAAGTACCAATGGAGAGTGATGATTATTTTCAAGATGTTGTAGCACCGGCATTTTGTGTAACTTTTCTCACAATGGAACTCAGTGAAGGGATTTACCACAAAGAGAAAAAGCAGTTCAGACAAGAGAACTCTCTTCTTTCAAGTTTAAATTCATCGGGAAAATGGAGAGATTTGCCTGAGGAAAATATGTGGGCTTCCATGCTCATTGCTACTTAAGACAACAAATATCTTTAGGGATTAATCTTAGACCATTTAATGTAATAAGGTTGCTTTCTGTATTTGAGAATTCCAAGTCATCAATTTTTTAAAAGTGGGTTTGTTTTGTTAAGTGAAGCAAAAGTATTTCTATGGCCTACGAGAAACAGCTAGTTGTATTTACACAACAGCACGCCCTCCCCACTTTCTTGAGATCACTCTTCCCTATTTCCTCACTTCTATCATGAGGGAAGCCTTTCACACTGTTGATCCAGCTGAAGGAATGAAGCCAAAAGTGACCTGTGGTAACAGGGTTCTAAAAATGAGATTCCAACTGCTACACCATGGCTTTCCTATACAGGTTTCTGTGTCCACTCATTTCCTTGGAAACAGTTGTTAACTGAGTTGCTTTTCCTTGGCTCATTTGAATAATTCTAGCACGTACCAACAAGGCATAAAGTACTACACTTTGCTCAACATTGATTTCTCCTTATATCCCCAATATTTTGTTCTTCTCGTCATTTAAGCACACAGTTTTCCTTTACAACACCATCATACTGCTTTCTTAGTTTTTTAAATTCATTTTTTCTATATTTTACTTGAACTTTTTAAACTCCTATGTTTGTTCAAGTATTTCAGGGAATACACAACATTCACTGCTTTCTTTATATCTTTTGGATTAAATTGTTTTAACTGTAAACTTATTGCCACCAGATGGTCTTTTCCTTTAGAAACTCTATCTCATTGATTAAACAAACAAACAAACAAACAAAACAACAACAAAAAACATGTCATTCTCTTGTGACCTATATCTTCAATGCCATTCTTTAAAAGGGAAAAAAAAAACCCTCTTCATTCAGATTTTCCTGATTTTCTTCTCCACACTATGAGCATCGCATTACTAATATATTATTTGTAAATATCATGTCTTGACCTAGATCAGAAGGTTGCTCTTCATTGGTGGAGTTCCCTGAATGATGGGCAATAGATAAGAAGATAAAGAAGAAAATAGGGGACCACGTCAGGGACCACGTCAGGGACCACGAGGCCTTATACAAGTGAGGGCTCATGCAAGAAGTGCAGTGTATTATATGCAGTTATTCTGAAAGGTAAAATGGGACAGTGTTTGCAGAAAACTATCATGCAATGTGAAAAAGTCAGCAAGAAGCTAATGAAACGAGGTTTAAAGCAGACATGCAGGATCACCTCAGGAGCATCGCAGGCAGAGCACAGGGAAGCCTTAGTACAGGAAGCCACAGCCTCTTAGGAGGGTAGGTTCTTAGGATCCAAAGCAAATTGGAAGGAAGGATGGAAGGAAGGAAGGATGGAAAGAAGGAAAGAAGGAATGAAGGAAGAAAAGAGGGAGGGAGGGAGGGATGGAAGGAGGGAGGGAAGGATAGACATTTAATCAACGTATATCAGTGTCTAGAATAACGTCTTAGTTAGGTTTAGTATTGTTAGGTTGAGACACCGTGATGAAAGCAACTTGTGGAGGAAAGGATTTATTTGACTTCCACATCACTGTTCATCATTTAAAAATTATTTTATTTTATTAATTTATTCATATTACATCTCAATGGTTATCCCCTCCTTTGTATCCTCCCATTCTTCCCTCCCTCCCACTTTCCCCTTACTCCCCTCCCCTATGACTGTGACTAAGGGGGACTTCTTCCCCCTGTATATGCTCATAGGGTATCAAGTCTCTTCTTGGTAGCCTGCTATCCTTCCTCTCAGTGCCACCAGGTCTCCCTATTCAGGGGACGTGGTCAAATGTGAGGCACCAGAGTTCGTGTGAAAGTCAGACCCTACTCTCCACTCAACTGTGGAGAATGTCCTGTCCATTGGCTAGATCTGTCCATAATTAAAAGAAGTGAGAAGTGAGGACAGGAACACAAGTAGGGCAGGAACCTGGAGGACAGGAGCTGAGGCAGTGACCATAGAGGGGTGCTGCTCACTGGCTTGCTCCACATAGCTTGCTCAGGCTTCTTTCTTATGGAATCCAGCGATGGCACCACATGCCGGGGGTTTGGCTCTTTTTCATCAGTCATGAATTAAGCCTACACTCCAATCTTTTGGAGGCATTTTTTTCAATAGAAGTTTCCTCCTCTCACATGACTTTAATTTTGTGTGACAGTGACTTCCAGGGGAAAATATGTGTAAGTATGTCTTGGCTAAGTTTTCTTCTATTATTTTGTTAAAGATCTAGTCTGTGTTATTTACCTTGGATTCTCTTCCTTCTTCTCGGATTATAAAAAGACTTTGCCTGTAGATGTAGATATATCCTTATCCTGGGTTTCATTTTATTTTATTTTTCTTATTTTCTATGTCTCCTACTTTGAGTCATGATACTCTGTCTTCTGTTTGATTCATTCCACTTAGGAGAATATTCCCCTGAGTTTTGTGATTGTGATATTGAGTTTTACAATTCCATTTTCCTTTTACCTTGTGTTCTCTTATATATTTCTATCTCTTTGTTGCATTCAGTTTTTATAGTCTTTTTATTTTACTCCAGTGTATACTTGCATTTTCTTGGATATCACTATAGCAGAAAGCTCTTGGTGTTCAATGAAGTGTTTGTTCACATTTTTTTTTTGATGTTCCTTGAATTCTTTACTAGAATTATGATTGCTATTTTGAATTCCGTGTCCTGGTGTTCATCTAGTTAGTTATCATTAGAGAATGTGGCAAGAGGACTAGTAGGGTTAGTGGAAGACATTTAGAAAATAATGCTGTTTTGGTCACTCAAGTTTTTTGTTTTCTTGTTTTCTTTTTGGGATTTCACCTGAGCTTGGTGGTATTTTCTGTTGTTGTGTGTCTCATGTGGAAATCTGGCATTCCTTAAGTTTTGTCAGTGCAGGAGTTGAACAACAGGGGGCCAGTTATGGCTGGTTGGTGGGTTGTTTAACTGAAGTGTAGAAAGATGGCTCCCATGGTACAGGAGTTAAAAAGAAGACAAATACAAAGTCATGAATGAAGAGTTCATGGCCGTGTGTCTGAAGTTTGTGGGCTTGCAGATGGCCAGAGTTTGGAGCAAAGCCAGGGAAATAGAGTAAGCAACTTATCCAGAAGAGGGTTGTTTACCATGGAGGCAGGAGGATGGCCGGGATGGATCTAGTCTTGTGGGTTTGCAGCCAGAGGAGGGTTGACATAAGGATGGGGAAGTAGAAGAAAGAACTTAACAACGAGCAGTCAGTCACTCACATACAAAGAGCATTTGTAGTGACTGCAGATTTGAAGCTAGGCATATAGGTTTGAAGATTGCGGAGGATGACAGAACAAGGTGAGAAAAGACTCTACTTACTTGGGAATAGTGGCTTAAGCACAGATGCTTTGTGGGTTACGGGTCTGGAGCTAGGCTTGTGGGTTTATGTTTGACCTTTTAAAACATAACATTTTGCCATCATGAAAATACTTCAAAAGTGTTGGTTTAGATACAGAAATTGTTAAACACTGAAGTCAGACTTGCATGCTCCTGAGCTCAGAAAGGTAGTTTATGTATGACTGGTGTTGTGAACCCAAACACTTCTCGTGCAGCAAGTCAGGAGACCAACATCCTTTTGGCTAAATTGAAGTTTAGGTAGAGACAAGAGGTAACTTACAACCAAAGTCAAGGATTGAATTGCAGCTCAAGGATAGAGTGCATTCTTAGAAGCCAGGACAACACGGAATAAATGCAGAACTGGAGGAGGAGGAGGGGAAGGAGGAACGAGGAAAGGGAGGAGTAGAAAGAAAATGAGAAAAAAATTATAATATCCAGGGCTGTGTATGACTTCCAGGCATAATTATCCAGAAACATCCAAGATCAAGGTAGTTCAATAAATACAAGAGGGGCTTTCTACACAGGAGATGAAGGTGGAGGTGGAGTTTTAAGGCACAAGGGTGTTCCAGAAGCTACCAAAGTGTATTGTTTAACCCCGGCACCACAGAATACTACATTTAGCTTGCAACATGGAAAAAGGAGGCACCAAACCCCAATCAGCATGCGCTAGCGCTTAGCTCACTGTTTTGTCCAATTTTATCCCAGCCATCAGAACTCTGTGATTTAGAGTCTGTTCTAAGATGTGAGGCCATTACATACTCATGTGTGTTTAAGTTAAGGAATTAATGTTAAATTGTGTATACATTGGCAATATTCTGATGTCTCTGTTCACTCAGCTCGAATATCAGTGTAATAGAGTAAATATAAGTGGATAACTAGCAAAAGCACATTTGAAACCATGGCACAAATTAGATGAGGGTGGCTCAAATGTCCTATTCTTTCTCTTGAAGTATGTAGATATATCCATTTTTTTTAGTTAATTCTGTGCCAGGGAAGTGCCTGTTGACTTTTCTACAGAGGTAGTGTGGCCGTGAAGATGTGCATGTGGCCAAGTATATTACTATAATCAATGCTAAATTTGACTATACCATAAATGAGTGTATCTTTAGCCATTTTACATATTCTTGCACTGATAATAAAACCTAAACTTTACACACTTATTAAGCATTTTATAGCTTTAAAATTAAAAAGTACTTTTATAAGAAACAAAGCTGCCAGCTAGAGATTCAAGTTGAAATAGTGGGAAAACCGTGGTCCTTGGTATGGACTGAATCTTACTCTACATTTTTCATTCTTTTGTGACTAAGAACTATTGATTCTTAGCGATAAACCATTGTGCAGGCAGAGATGTAGGGTACCAAAGCATAGATCACCCATCAGCTCACTCATGACCACCAGCTACCTGACCCAGTCAGCACTATGTGACCCCAGCTACCTGACCCAGTCAGCACTATGTGACCCCAGCTACCTGACCCAGTCAGCACTATGTGACCCCAGCTACCTGACCCAGTCAGCACTATGTGACCCCAGCTACCTGACCCAGTCAGCACTATGTGACCCCAGCTACCTGACCCAGTCAGCACTATGTGACCCCAGCTACCTGACCCAATCAACATTGCTGGCTCTACCTTCTCTGAGGCCCTTCACAGTGGAAATGAACATGGCTTCCTGCAACAGAGTGGGCCACTGACCCCAGGTGGCAAGTTCCCCACTTGGTTTCAGACAGATTGTTGCCTGGCCCCATTTTGTCCATGATCCAACTAGCAACAGAGAGTTTCTGAACTAATCAAAGAACACTGGGAGTGAAGGGAATAAAAATCTGGGGACTGTGTGCAAAAATGAAGAAAAAAATACACTAAAAGTCTGCTTGAGAAAAGGTCCATTAATTTTTGCTATTAATAATAGGTTGTATCTTTAGGTAATTGTCCTTCAAGAGAAAGAGTAGAGCATTTGAGCCACCTTCATCTAATTTGTGCCATAATTTGAAATGTGCTTTTGCTAATTATGCACTTATTTTTCCTTCACCACCATTGTTCATCTTGTAGCTGCCAAGCATTTCAGTTGCTGACAGAGGTGTGATGCTAAGCAGGTAGGAGCTCTGGCTCTCACAAGAATAAACTGTGCTATTGTATCTGAGAGCTTATGTGGGTCCTTGGGAAAAAGACCATTCATTAACTTTACCTTCTTGGACCACTTTGACACTTTTACAATGCAAATGCATAAGATGAAACAGCTGAAAAGAAAAATAAAATAGCTCTAAATCTACATACTGCTCAAATTGGAATGAACATTACACTGGATTTCTGCCTTGTAGTTTCATGCCAGTCACACCTGGCTAGATTTACAGGCATGGACGTGTGTAGACACGCAGGAACTATTCTGATGTAAAAACATTTTCGGCGTATGTACTCTATAAACCTTAGTTTGTTACAAATTTTACAAAACTACAACAAACCTATGTTTTATGCATGATTTCTGTTTCCTTACACAAATAATTTTTTTTCTTAAAATTTGTCATCAATTTCAAAGCCCTCAGGATATATTTCGACTTCAATCTTTATTCCAAAAATTTCCCCCATGCAGATTTCTTTTTTTTCTGTTCTTAAATAAGTCTCTTCCTTTCTGTTTGGTATTTTTAGAAGCAATAATCTAGAAAAGAAATATTGAGAACAGTTTGTTCTAACATCATAGCAACCTTTCACCTTGCCCAGCTTATATAATTAATTGCTTCAGTTCTAGGAAATCTGTTTCCTCCAAACTTTATCCCTCAGTTTGCTTTCTGCTCTGAAAGTTGACAAGTTATAAAATGCTTAGACCAACAATTTTTCTACAAACTCCCAGAAACTAAGACTTGGTGTCAAGCTCTCTTGGACTTATTTAATCAGTCTGAGTAGAAAGGAAGACAGATTTTGATTAAGATTAGCTCCACCGATCAATAAAGACCCTGAACTTGCATAAGTCATGGTGATACTGATAGGCTAAAAGTCAACCTTTGAACCATTGTCACAAATTGAGCAACAGATAACTTGAATAAAGGTTCTTTATCATGTGATGGGGGTGCTATAAACTTATTTTTTTTGTTGTTGTTTGTTATTCTAGAGAGTTAACCTTTGTTTTTTCCCCTCTTGTCACCAGTCCTTCCCCATTCAAGATATTTTCTCCAGCCTGTCATTTAAGTCTTTTTCACTCCCAAATTTTGCAAAGATCACAATTCAGAAAAAGCTCTGAAGAATAGGCAGTGGGGAGATGGTCTACAGCCCAGAATTTCAGATCTCAATTCTGGAGCAACAGTTGAAGTTCAGAAGGCAGGTAATGCCAAGGTGAGGGCATGTGCTGCCTCAGAAATCCTCTAGATCCATTGGATATTAGACTTAAACAAACAAGGAATTGCTTTCATTGATTAAATGTAGATTGAATTAGAAGGGGAAAATGGCAGGCACTGTTAAGGCTGCGTCCTCCACACATTGTTTAACTCAGCAGGACAGATCCAATCTGCTGAGCCCCAGCTAAGGCCGAAGATGTCACTCATGGGCTCCGCACAATACGAGATCTGTAGAAGAGCAAAATCGAAAAGTTGCACTTTGTGCTCTCACAGCCTGGAGCCACTGTTCTCATTCTGGTCCTGTGTTGGCAGAACAATGAAGGGCAGGTACCCCACAGGCAAAGCTGCTGCGGCTTTTAAGACTTGACCGAATATCTCTTGTAGGCATGGGCTAGCAGATGGGGACGTTTCCCTTTCATCTTTTCCCAAAAGCCACCTAGGTATAGCAGATAAAGCATCTTGGTAAGGGATATTTTTTTCTCCTACAGGGGTAGGTCGATTACTATAAGCTGCTCTTCTTGCTCATTCATCTTAAAAAAATAATTGCCCCTCTGCGGTGGAAGAAGTCAAGTACAGCCACAGAGTCGGGCGCGGACATTGGGCTGCATCCCACTCATTTGCGTCATCCCACCGCAGTGCCTCATGTATTGATGGTAGGGCAAAAAAATATGAAGCAGAAAATTAAGTCTGAAAGGAGTTTTTGTCCTGCTGTCACTTTGTACAGCATTTAGTTCAGTTGACATGACACTCTGCCTTTTGTTACATAAAACTGTCACACTGTCCCCTTCTAGTTAGCTACAGTCACTGGCCAAATCAATACTATCTGTCAAAACTGTCAAATAACGAAAGGATCCTATGATATGTTGGCTGCATTGAACGGTTATTTTTTTTTAATGCCATCTATTAAAATGCTATCAAATTAGCTTCAAAAAATATATTAGAGATAAAGAAAAGAGATAAGATTTGTTAATTCTTTGAAATTAAAGACATTTTTATGTCATTAGTAATTTTACAGGAATATTGAAGTCACTCATAAGGTCCACAGGGAACCTCAGTGCCTACTGAAGGAGGTCAGTGAAAAGCAGTGAGCTATTTCCCCCATCTTTCCTATTTGTAGGGTTATAAGGGGCTGGGGAGCCCTGCAACAGCGGGAGCTGGCCCTGAGCAAGAGCAATGACTAGGAAGTCCGAACCCCCAAAATCTTGTCCTGAGCTCGCGGGCGTAAGACTGTCCCCTCCTTGCCCTGGGCCTGCATGTCCTGCAATTCATGTAGCCTTATGTCCCTCACCTCTGCCACCTTTGAAGTGTTCTCATAACCTCACAGCCAGGTTACAGGATAAGCTTCCTTTTTTACCAATAAGGTCCTGTCCACAATCACCTGGAATTCCCCTTCATTCAAATAAGGCCTTCCCCATATGCTGACCCTGGCCAATGATGTACACTCAACCCTGAAAGCCTCTACCCATTCCCCAAAGGTCTTTCTTTCTTTCCCTTTCTTTCTTTCCCTTTCTTTCTTTCTTTTCTTCTTCTTCTTCTTCTTCTTCTTCTTCTTCTTCTTCTTCTTCTTCTTCTTCTTCTTCTTCTTCTTCTTCTTCTTCTTCTTCTTCTTCTTCTTCTTTGACACAGGGTCTCTCTGTGTAGCCTTGGCTGTCCTGGACTTGCTTTGTAGACCAGACTGACCATGAACTCACAGCGATCTGCCTCCCTATGCCTCTCGAGCCTTCATGCCCAGCTCCCCAAAGGTTTAAATGGCCCTTGTTCCCACCAATTAAATGAGCTGTCTCATTGAAGGTGTCCTCCCCAGAAGGCTGTTTCTTGCACACTCACAGCCTACTCAGGTTCTGCAAGGCACTCACCTGCTCTGCCTAAACTTCCCTCCTGCCCTCCAGTCCAACCTAAATACCTCGAGGTAGGAAGCTGAAACAGGTCTGGAGGGGTAAGAGCTGATGACAGCAGTTCCTCTTTCGTTGCCCAAGGCAGGTTATAGCATAAGAGATACCTGTTGTTTATTATTCTTTATGGGCAATAATCAGCTAAGATATTTTTCTAAGAAACCACATTACAGACAGCTATAGTTGGTGTCATTGCCTAAGTACTCCTTTCCAGTCTCTTAATTGAAAACCATTTCAGAAAACCCAAATTTAGAAGCTTTTCCTTGGGTACTCATGGTAAGTGAAAGAATTGTATCCTGTATTAACATGATCTTAGCATGCTTTAATCTTCTCAGAGAACACCTGCTTCTTGTCTTAATTTTCTCAATTTCTCACCAAGCAGTGAGCAAAGGAACAAGCATATGCTAGTGTCAGTTGCATCATCGACCTCATCTAAGCTGTCCGAAACATTTGTTTTTCACCATCATCAAGTTTTCATCAACCCCTCTTTTGGTGCCTTTACTCACCTCTATCACTGTTTGTCACAACTATTCAGAATGTACTTCTCTTTGCACCAGACCGGACTTGAAGTATTTAGGCTCAGGATACCTATACATTTTACTTTGAGTTTGCCAAAACCATGTCCTATAGAATGCTATTATTCTGCCTCCTCAGAGACCTGTGAACTCCTATTACACTTCCTCTGTTCAACTGAGTGCACACATGCACTTTAATAAACAGTTCTGAGCTCTTGAAATAGTTTACCTTCATAAGCCTGGAAAGAGTCAGTTTTTAATCACATATATTTTGGAGTGTGCACCGTATATTTACATATGAAATAGTCTACAAGTTTCCCTTTCATATTGGTGAAGACATCAGTTCCTGCACATAAAGTAAAGACCAAGTGGGATTTCCCAGTGAATTCCTCTGTACTTCTAGATTATGCTCAAACTGCCAATCTTTTGCAGTTTTACTTCTACGTATTTCAACTTTAACAAGGGATGCAAAATAAAACAGGCAACTTTGCTTCAATATTCGCAGTTATACACCAAACAATATGTATGCTCTGTGAAACTCTGTAAGGGAAGAAACACAATGACAAATACTAAAAATTACAATATTTTAAAAATAAGCTAACATTTACAATGCCAATATGCTGTAAAGCAAATAAAATACAGTTACTTATACGATAAACATAAAATATCTTAAAATTAAATTGACCATTAGATTTTAAAATAATGTTCTATGAAAATCCTCAGACAATTAAGGTGTCAGTGTCTGAGTTAAATTTTCTAATACAAGTATAAAAAAATAACACCCTTAGTGCAGAACTGCAGCACCTGAAAGATGTGGCTTATGTACTCCAACATTGATTCCAGGGAACACATTCGCAATGAACTATCATCAAAAATTGATTGTCAAGAGAGGATTTATTTATTTATTTATTTTGACACACACACACACACACACACACATAAATACACACACACACACACACACACACACACACACACACACACACAGAGACAGAGACAGAGAGAGACATAGGGAGGCATGGGAATTCTTGGAGGAGTTGGAATATGGGAAGGGCTATGATTAAAATGTATCACATAAAATATTTTAAATAAAAAAGTTGAGAGGAACATTGTTGGCTCAGGAATCATTACAGAAGAGGTTATGTGGTGAAGAACTTAAATTCTGATATTTCACCATATTCCCTCTGTCTTAATCATTAAAATCATTCTAATTCTTAAGACAAGGAGCCTACAAAAAAGTATCATGGGGAAATAAGTGTGAATTCAGTGCCTAAATAAGGTAGAGAAACATAGATGACAGGAACATTAGCAGGGCTCAAAGGTCAAGCCATCAAGCCACTGAAAGCAAAATATATCAGAGTTTGTTGAAGCAGTGTTAGAAGGGGGGAATTGTAGTAGTGTTTGGAAAAGTTGATAAAATCAGCAGCATGGCTCTATTAACAAAGGCAGGGAACAGAGGATGAAACACGTAAGCAAGTTACCCACCACCAAGTAAAAGAGGGTCCCCACTGCAAATCTAGAATGAAAAAATGCTTAGAACACACTGCAATCTAGTTGAAGCTGAGATGTAATGTTTAGTTACATGGATAAATGCCTTAGAAACACATATGGTCAGAACCAATGTAAGAAAATTAAACATGTGAAATATTTTATATACATTCAGTTATCACCTTTACAACTCAAAGACATTGGCAGAGAAAACCATATGCTCAGACAGCTTCAATAGTAAATCGTCAAATATTTGATACAGAAACGGTAACACTAATTAAAAAATACTTTCCAAAAATCAAAAAGGAAGAGCCAAGGGCACTTTTATCTAAGTCAAATTATCACAACAGAAATTATACCAAAATAAAATAAAATAAAATAAATAAAAGGTAAGTATACATGTCCAAATGAAAACATTTAATAACATATATACACATATGTGTCGATATGTGCATGCTTGTGTTACTAATTCATAAATATTTAGGTTACATGCTAGGAATGCAACATCGACATTTGAAATTCATTTAATATAATTCAATTAATGTAATAAATGTAACAAACAGAAAAATATATGATATTATAAACATGCACATATTCACCATCAAATTTGAGAATATTCAACAATGACATGTGACATACTATTCATCTAGTTGGAAATACAAAAGACTCTGAATATCTTGATGAAATCTATGAAAACCTGCAGTAAAGGCATTGAATGGCAAAGTAAAGACTGACTTTTTTCTAACATGTGAAGCAAAGAAAGGAGATTATTTTTAAAAATTTATTTATTTACTATGTATACAATGCTCTGCTGCATGACAGAAGAGGGCATTAGATCACTTTATAGATGGTTGAGAGCCACCACCTGGTTGCTGGGAATTGAACTTAGGACCTCTGGAAGAGCAGTCAGTGCTCCTAACCTCTGAGTCTACTCTCCAGGTCCAAGAAAGGAGATTTTTAATTTATCCCATTCCATTCAGGTTTTTATTAAGCTTTCCTTGGTAGTTTAATAAGATACAATACAAAGCATACAAACTTAAACATAGAAATGAGTTTCCTTAAAATTAAGGATGACATGGACTTACCACAACTCTTACAGCATGCAGTGACAGCATCTATGGGGTCTGTGAACTCCATGTGGAGCTATGATTGACAAAAAAAAAAGTCACACTTCTGTGTTGCTATAAAGTGGTTATGATTAGACTGTTTGGAATGCAATTGATTTGTGTTTGTAACTGGCACATTTTCATTTCTTTTTTATTATTCCTCAGTGTAAAAGAACAGGAGAAAGTTCCTGTTGATGTTAGGAATCAAGTGAAATTCAAGTGGATACTGACAATTCTATTCTGCTCAACATTTTAAACATGTCTTCAGTGTTTGGAAAAAAAACTCTCTCTATTGCATACGCCCCATTATTCACATTGACCTGGGAGAAGCACTATAGTTCCTTCCTTATGACATGATACATTTATTAGATGGATCTAAAACTTCGACACAAAAATGTTGGGCTATCTGAGGAAAAGTTCAACCATGTGTGCAAGCATGTGTGTGTGCATGTGTGTATGTTATGTGTATGTGTGTGTTTGTGTATAGTATAGAGTGTTTTCCTTAAACTGTGTCATTTGTTTATGCTTTCCTGTCTTCTGTAGGAAATACCTGTAAGAATCATTCATACTTCTTTTGATTTTGAAATTTCTCCTAGAACTATCGGAGCATGGAATCACGTTTTCTGCAACTAACAGACCTAGGTATCCCCAAGCTGTGTTTCGAATACTGCATTCACTTCAAGGTAAAATGTGCTCATAGTAAAATAAAAGGTGTCTCTGCCGACAAGCAGTGTCTAATATGCTTCAGGGTTGGTTGTTTGTTCTGCGTTTCAGTTTTGGTAATTTATTCTCTACTTCACATCAATGGTCCCCATATGTAATGCCCTGTGAAATAGCAATAAGAACCTGAGGGAAACTGGGACAAATCTAGGAAGCACATGACTTACTCAAACGTAATCCCTAACACAGTATTCTAAGAGCAGAGCCTGAGAATGCGGCTGGGATGTGCAGGGTGTGCCCTTGGTGCTCTCTCCTTCTGCAGTGGAAGGTCACGCGTCACTCGTCCTCTCTCATGTGAAAATGTCATATGATGACGCCCTCAATAGACAATGAATCAGTCTATCCTTTAATCTTGTATTTTCTTTGAATTTTCAGAGTCGTGGAAAAGAATTGCTTCATATATGATATTTGTTATATCACCTTGAGTAGACTAAAATAACTTGGTGCAATATAATATTTTTTACTTCTTTTTTTCCTCAGGAAAAGCTTAAATATATTCTGTTTTATAGTTTAACATTATTTTGACTATAGGCATACTAATACATTGATAACTTCTCATATTGTAGACACAGGAATGGAAACAAGAGAGAGAGAAAAAGAGAGAAAATGACTGACATTAAACATTACCTGGTTTCTGAGGAGGAAAAATACCAGAAAGGACATAACTAGGACAGAAGTCTGTGCCCAACGCTAGTAAATTCTGGTGGGGCAGAACTAGTTTCTGTACATCTGATCACCCTACTTCTGATTCTCCATTGTTTCTTGGGAACAAAGGAAAGTTGAAACTCTAGACCCTGTCGTATTTAGATAAACTGACACCTTTTGTTGGCTGGAATATAATTTTGATAATGATAAAAAAAAAAAAATCTCCTAGCCTTGTGTGTTTGAGTAAATGACTTCTCTGTCCATCAGACACTTAGGCCTCCAACAACCTTTTAATTTTTGAGTCTCAAGAATTGCATATAGGATGCTTTTTACAAAAAAAAAAATAATAATGATGCTAATTTTGACTGACAGGAAAGAAGAAAGTAGTGGGGCCAATGCAACTACAATAAGTCATCAAGTTCAGTGTGACATTCTATCAACATTAAAATTGCCTCATTTCAGAGTCCACATGCAGAAAGCACAGGGAGTTTTCTACGGTTTTCTTTTTATTGCGATCATGACATTTTCACCATCCCTGTGATATTCTCCTTTCTGAACGTCCTTTTATCTCTTCTACCTGCCGGACCTTCCCTGGGAATATCCCATCCCATATCACTTCGCAGACTCACACTGGGTGCATGAAAATGGGAATATTGAACCATGGAGCCTTCACCTCTGATGTGATGTTGCACCTTTAAAAACCACACACACACACACACACACACACACACACACATACACACACACACACACATCACGCCCCAAACAATAATTATATAGTCTCTTGCCCTTGCCTGAATTCTGAACACAGTGTTAAAGGAAACAGACTGAAAGAGGAAAAACACCCTAGTTTATGAAAAAGTCACACTGCTTGTTTACATATTTATATATTTGTTCAATTTAAGTAAATAATATACCCTTATTTGGGTACCTGCAAAATACAAATACTTATTTTCAGTGGTTATCAAAACCATAAATAAAATTTAAAGAAATAAATTATGCAGCCCATATTTTCTGTCTATAAAAAAAGCCACAGAAAATTAATTTTTCTGAATCACAAATTGCCTAGTAATTTAAAAACACCACATAACACCTGGATCACAGCCAAAAATAAACTGATTACAGACTGTTAAAAAAAATCAGTAACAATGAAACCTCTAAGTTTCTATGCTGCAGCCAAAACTGTATCCATTATAATAGAAAATTTCTTCCATCTTTGTGGGCATTCCAAATCCCAGTTGGATACCAATTTATTGCAGCCTTTAATCATTTGCTTTCTTCTCTGAGGATATTAATCTTCATATACATTTTTAGAAACATAATTTTAAAAGTTACTTCTTATGTTCTTGAAAAACTGAATTAGCCTATTGCTTGAATTTCCCATACCATGGTCTCTAAGCTGTCTGTGAACGCACCTGCTCTGAAATCCAGTCAGATGACATGTAAGAGCAAGTTTTAATTTTCTGGATTTCCTGGAAGCAATCAACTCATTCTCCCTCCCACCCTCCTCCCACTCCTCTTCCTCCTCCTCGCTCCTCCTCCTCTCCTCCCCATGCTTGCTTGTTTGCTTGCTTGTTTGCTTTCTCAATAAGGGTCCTGAAACCAACGTAGAGCAGATTGCATCTGAACTCAGAGGTTCTTCTGACTTTTCCAGAGTACAGAATCAAAGACCTGTGCCACCATGCCCAGCCAAAAGACATATTTTTATAAGATAAATGTGCAGTCTCTCAAAAGTGCCCTACTATTCTTGGACATTTATGTTAAAGAAAAAAGTTGTCTTCCTTTTATGGGAATACAACCGATGGGATGTCTGGGTGACTACTTTTCCAGGCAGCTTCTGGAATGACAATGAGATAATGTGTGTCTTACAAAACATATGCTCTTCAAATCCATTTGACCTCTAGAATATTTCCGATCCATCAGAAACTGAACTACCTTCCAGTCAGGTGACACACAGAGGTCTCTGAGTTAATAGCTCACCTTAAAACTTTCTTTCTTTAAGTGATCAACTTGTTTCCAAGGCCGCTTGTAATTTGAAGGCCGCTCTTCCAGCTCAATGAGAAAATATCTTCAGTAATTTCAATATAAATTTTAATAAGACTGTTATCAGTTCTGGAGCCCTGCTTTGTCATCCTTTCTTTCTTGCCACTGAACGCTATAAATAAAACTAGTGTGCGTCTAAGAAAATCATGGCAAAGACTCTGTAGAGCAGGCTGTGCAAGCTGTCAACGTGACCAGTTGCAAAGAGAAAACCTGTAACTTTCTGAGTCTTTCACTAAAAAAAAAAAAAAAAAAAAAAAAAAAAAAAAAAAAAAATGTATTCTGTGTCCACGGGAGCCTGGGCCCTTTCGGGTACTCTCCATGAAGCTCGGGCCTGTTGAGCACCCAACCACAAATGCAAGTTCCTCCCGAAGGTCAGCGCTACCTCAGTGTCCTGGCAGAAAAGGGTGGAGCTCAGGGGTCAAAGAGCTCAGGGCCCCGCCCGGAGCCATGTGGTAATGAGGGCCAGGCCTAACTTGGGTGGCTTCTTCGAGAACAGCTGGTAACAAGGCTCGGAGCTCTGAATAGAAGAGGCCGTGGCAGAAGCCCAGGTTGGTTCAGGTGGACAGAGAACAGCCTGGCCGCTCACCTTCTCAGACGGGCACTGCAGTGAGTGGCGTGGCCTGAGAGAGATGGCAGGAGCAATACGTGCTGACAGGCTGGCGAATGGCAGAAGCTCGAGGTAGCCAGCAGCGCACGACTGCCTATCCTGCAGTCAAGCCCATAAGTCCAACAAAGAATCCTTCAGGGAGGAGAGGAGCCCTTCTTTCCCCCGAATAAATGACAAGTCTCAGATGGTCGCTGTGAAATAGACCATGACAGGCCCCTTTATTTCATGTGAAACCGGTGCTTATAAGCCTTGAGCAGAGGAGGGGGTTTTGAGAGTGACTGTGTTTGGTTCCCTGGGGTTGGAGGTGCCAGGGGATAGTTCATTTGCATGTCATACCATAATTGTGAAGACAGTTTCAGAAACCCTTGAACTGGACTTACAGAGAGGGTTGTGAGCTGCCGTGTAAAGTGCTGAGACTCGAACTCAAGTCCTCTTCAAGAACAACTGCTCTTAGCCACTGAGGTATCCCTCCAGACCCAAAACAAAAGACAGAAGGGTTCAGCGGGTGGTTTAGTAGGTAAGTTTACCTTCTTTGGAAACAAGAAGACCTGAGTTCAAATCTCTATCACCCATGTAAAAGTCAGCCTGTGGCCCCAGTGTGCGCATGTGTCTAGGAATGCACAGTAGAGATCACTGGCCAGCAAAGCTAGTCAAAATGATGACATTCGGGTTCATCGGCCTGGTTTCTGCTTCTGGCTGTGGTCCATTCTAGTGTGCAAAGAGTTTTCCCCTGAATGTTAGAGTTTAGCTTTCTATAATGAGATTGCTGGTATCAGACGTAAGCAGAGACTCAGGAGCTCTACCAGCCCGTGATGACACTAAGCAAGGCAGAGGAAGTGGGCAGAAGCCGGAAACTGTAGGCAGACGAGTCTGGTGAGACACAGGCCCAGCAGGTGCTTCACTGGAGGTTGGCAGCGAGTTAGCAGAGATGGAATGGGATTCAGTGACTACCAAAGCAGCTCAGCCATTGCTGCCCTGACTGCCATGACTGGTGGTCAATTCCTGGGCATCCAGGGGCTATTCAGCCCCAGAATAAATGGCGTCTCAGATCCTCATGGCAGATGAATGGCTCGAACATGAGAGAGAGCAAGCCAGCCAAGCCAACCTCTATTTTGCTGAATCAGGGATTTATAAACCTTGGGATTCTGGGAGGTTTTAAGGATGAATGTGTCTGATGTGATGGGGCTAGTGGTGCCAGGATATTTGATTTACATACAGTTGTATGGTATATTTACAGACAGCAGCATGGGGTCCTATAATAAGAAGGATAGCACAGTACTTAATTATCCTATTGGTGGGGGAAGAACATCCAGGTATGATTAAAGGTCATTTGGTGAATGCTAGGATTTCCTTAGCATAGGGTGAGCAATTCCAGGAATGCTCAGACCCTTGCGGAACAGGTTCTATCAGGAAAGCATCTGGCCTGTAAACTTCCCTGAGGGCTATGTGATACTTCTTAAAAGATCTGGGGTTCCCCAGATCAGGTGAACAGAGAACCCCACTGAGCTTGTAGACTGAGCTTAGAGGCTATCTGGAAAGGTCAGACTCCAACCTTACCACCAGGGTTCCACAGTTTTATGTTTTTTGATGGAATATTTTTTACTGCTGAGTAATATTTCTTTGTATTAATAACATAAATACTATAAATACTCATGTGTGAAGTTTTCTGAAAATAAGTTTTATTCTTATTTATTCCTAGAAGCACAGATGCTGGACTATATGGTATAGCTTTTTCTTTTTTATTAATTAAAATTTATTCATATTACATCCCAAATGTCACACTTTTTAAAAGGATGAATTTATTTATTATTATGTATACAGAGCTCTGCCTGCATGTACACCTTTAAACCAGAAGAGGGCATTAAATCACATTATAGATGATTATGAGCCACCATGTGGTTGCTGGGAATTGAACTCAGGACCTCCAGAAGAGCAGCCAGGGCTCTAAACCTCTGAGCCATCTCTCCAGCACCCATATCAGCACGCATTTATCTTCCTGTTCCCACCCTGCCTCCCCGTTCTGCCCTATTCCTCTCCCCTAGACCTCTGATAGTGGAACCCACCTACCCCACTGTCTGGCCACAGCCCATTATGGACCAACCAACTGCAACAAATGCAAAGAACCAAGACCCCCTGTTCAGATGTAGTCAGCGGACCGAAGATTCTCCACATGGGAAAGGGGAAGGGAGAAGTCTCCTCAACCTATGACATGCACTCTGGTGCCCATGATTTGTTCACTGCCCCTAGGCAAGATGGCCTTGTGGGCGCACAGAGGAAGGTGATGCAGGCTATCCTGATACAGTTTTTATTTTTATGTTTTTATAAAGCTTTCAAATTGTCCTTTAGTTAACTTCCATCTTATTCCACAAGTCATTCTGGATGCATATTTTCCTCATAGAATTTACTTACTATTCACTTATAGTAAATCTTGAAGATGGATAATTCTTCTTCTTCTTCTTCTTCTTCTTCTTCTTCTTCTTCTTCTTCTTCTTCTTCTTCTTCTTCTTCTTCTTCTTCTTCTTCTTCTTTCTTCTTCTTCTTCTTCTTCTTCTTCTTCTTCTTCTTCTTCTTCTTCTACCTCTTCTTCTTCTTCTTCCTCCTCCTCCTCCTCCTCTTCCTCTTCTTTGTCTTCACGATAGCTCATCAGTATCCTGTGTCCTTTCCTTTCCTTAAAAATATTAAAATTCACAGCTGTAAGAAACAGTTGCTGGATTTCTTCACTAGTACTTTGTTGAACCCATGAATCCTTCAGAATTAATAGTTTAAGAGTGTGGAGCCTCACTATTGGGTACAGAATATATTTCTACTTCGATTTTTAGTTTTAAATTAGAAGGGATTCTTTTGTCTTCTGTTTTGTTTGTTTGTTTGTTTAAAATGTCCAGGTAGTCCTTTACTTCTGTAGCATGGAAAATTCATGTTATGGGTCAAATCTATCTTTCAGGTTTTCCTGTGTCTATTCCATGTTTCTAGTTCCATTACTCAGTATACACACAGGAAAAGCATTTTGGAATAATTCTTACCTATGTCAGTGATGTCACGTGCACAGAATGGATTATAATAACTGCTTCCATTGAAGATTCTTATTCCAGCATCAAAATTTCTCCCATTCTTCAGTTGACTGAGCTTTGTCATTCTCCGGGTCACTGCCCGTGTAGAGGGCTTCACACTCATGCCTTCCTCGACGGTCTAATGGTTTCTGTCACTCTCCACATTATCAGGCTGTGCGGCAGCGAATGAGACGACCATGTGTGTGAAGAGAAAGGCTTGAGTGAAGACCCTCTGACACTAGTGTAGGAATTATGTGCTGAACTTTTTTTTTTCAGCAGGACAAATAATGTTCGCGGTTGTATAGTTTACCATAAGGTTAAATAACGGAGAAATGTCTTCTGAGTGTCTTCCACAGGACACTGACTAGCTGAAGGTCACAGAAAACAAAATATGAGCATTCAAATAAGAACCCTGCCTTATAATTAGCAGAAGTATCCCTCGGTTAATAAAAAAATAAAGAACATAATAGGAAAAGAATAAATTTACTTTCATGAAAACATAAACACTCTAAAAGCACTTATACTTTTTAAAAGCCATGTTTGTAACAGTTTTATGAGTTGAATACTAATTTTAATATATCTAATCTCTGGTTTTAGAGTACTATCACTTTGTAAGGCAATCCCAGGATCTTATTATGTTGACAAGGAGGACAAGTCAGGTGTGAGTTGTTTTCTAGATACCAGTAAACCCATCTGAATACATTAAGAATTCTCCAGCTAGAGACAGTAGGAGTTAATGCTCTTTCTGTGCACTAAAAAGCAACCATGATTGCTTTTGTACAGTTATAAAAACAAATGAATCTTTTGTAACTTCTCTATATGTTTTACAAAATAAATAGATGCTTTGACGAGCTCTCTAAGACCAGCTAACCCTGATACCCAGCTTCACCTCATTACTGAGCCAGTAATGAACCTAAACATAGCTGCGTCCCTATGCCTGATAAAACCATGTTTCTGTTTTTGTTGTTTCTTTTTATTCTATTTTTTTATTTCCTTATATATTAACCCTCTGTGTAGGCAGCAGGTTTTCTCCTATTCTGTGAGTCTCCACCTCATCCTGCTCAGTATTTCCTTAGCAATGCAGAAGGTTTTAATTTTATAAAATCCCACTTGTTAGTTGCTGTCCTTAATAATTATGCAAATGGAGTCCAGTTCAGAAAGAATTTTCCTACACACATATTCTAATTGGTGCTACCTATTTTGCTTCTCCTAGTGTTCATGTTTCCGATTTCATGTTTAGGTCTTTGATCAATTTGTTTTTTGTTTTTTGTTTTTTGTTTTTTTCTCATAAGGTACTATATAAGTATATACTTAAATTCTTTTTGTTGTTGTTGTTGTTGGGTTTTTTTCCAAGACAGGGTTACTCTGTCTTGGAACTTTTTTTTCCAGCTTATGCTTTTGGGAATCAAATATTATATTGATCAAATTATGTGTAGCCATGATTGAATATTTGATTTTACACCACTGGTCTACATATAAGTGTTTGTGTCAGTACCATGTTATTTGATAACATGGTTTTGTAACATAGGTTTTTTTCTTTTCTTGTTTTGTTATTAATTACTTTATTTTTGTACATATGCATTTATACTATTATACTTACATACAATATGTCACCTACAGCAAGAAGAACCATGACACAAATCAGGAATTATACGAATGTTACATTCTTAGTGTTTTGGCTATTTGTTTGTGACAGCCTTGAAGAAGACATCTTTTATATCTTGGGGAATCTAAATTTCTAAATGTAAATCAATCTCCATCACATACTGTCATTATCAACTTAGAACACGTATCTAGACCTAAAAACATCTTAAGCCCTAAACAATTAAGCTTTATTGTAAAACTAAGTGACCTGGTCTTCAACTCCCTCAGAGACTTGAGAAGGAATAAACTAGATGACCTGAGTATGCTAGGAGTGCAGGTTAGTAGCTTTCCAAATGAGAAGATGACAGAGACAGTTTGCTACCTGAATAGTCACCCAAAACTCTCTATAACATTGGAGCATCTTCTTCAGCATTCTGGCCCAATATATCTGGGAGACATATTTGAGTGGCAGGAACTATTGGGGACTTGCTTACCCTGTCTACGCAGAGTTTGGCTGTCGACTCTGCCTGCATCCATGCTTGCCCTTTTTTAGGCAGAATTCTGTCTGTGGTAGAAATGAGGACATTTTGCCTTGTGACTTGTTTGCCACATTTGAAGCCATCTCCATAAGGAGGTTCTTTGATGCTCATCACCTTCTTTGAGTTAGGCTAGGTGTTGCCTGGAGTTAACCTGTCTCATTGTCTGTAAATCTTCAAAATAATAAAAACACTTTTTTTTTTTTACTATGCAACACCTATTTTTTCTTTTTATTAATTTATTCATATTACATCTCAATTGTTAGCCCTTCCCTTGTATCCTCCTATTCCTCCCTCTCTCTTGCTTCCCCCCTCCTCCCCTCCCCAATAAAAACATTTTAAAATCCCATATTCTGCACGTCTCTGAGGTTTTTAAGACCTTATCTAACTATCCTACCTTATCTTTCTATAGAATCATATCTATCTGCTACAGATAAGATATATATATATATATTCTTGTGATAAAAGTAGACTAGTAATTGATATGACCATGATTTGATCAACTAACAATTAACTTGTATAACTTATTTATCCTAAACTGCCTGCAATAGCACTTTCAAAATATTGCAAGTAAACCTTGTATTATAATTGAGTTATATTAGAGTAGAAATGAAAATGGGAATAAGGCTTCCTCAAGACCCAGATATTCCACTCCTTTTAAATATAATGTGTGAAGAATAATCTTACATTTGATTTCTATACCACTGTATATAGAATTAAACTTATTTTTCATTTATATACAAAATTCTATGCCAGTGAATTAAAAATAACCTGGTGAGTGACAATTGGGGCATTAAGTTGAGGAGTAGATTCATTAATCTACTTTTTGTTCTATCTTCCCTCTTGTAGGTTTCCAGGACCCTGTGGATCCTTCTATTTCCCCATTCTTCCATGCCACTCTCACCTAGAGTCTCAGTAGGATGTCCTCTCCTCTGACCTACTTTCCTGGTAAGTAAAGTTTTTCACAGGACGTATCCCTTGGACTCCTGTCTCGATATAAGTGAGTATAAACCATTTAACTCTTTTTGCTTCTGGGTGAACTTACTCATTATGATAATTTCTAGTTCAATCCAATTGTCTTCAAATTTCTGGAATTCTTGTTTTTAATAGCTGAGTAGTATTCCATAGTGTAAATGTCCATTCTTCTACTGAGGGACACTTAGGCTGTTTCCATGTTCTGGCTATTATGAATAAAGCAGCTATGAACATGGTTGAGCATATGTCCCTGTTGTATGGTAGGGCATTTTCTGGGTATATTCCAAAGAGTGGAATATCTGGGTCTTGAGGAAGCCCTATTCCCATTTTTCTGAGAAAGTGCCAGATAGCTTTCCAAAGTGGTTTGCATTCCCACCAGCAATGAAGGAGTGTTCCTCTCTCTCCACATCCTTGCCAACATGTGGTGTCACTTGAGTTTTTGATCTTAGTCATTCTGATGGGTGTAAGATGGAATCTCAGTGTCATTTTGATTTGATATGTTTATTCTTATTTGTCTTTAAACTATCTTATTTATATGATACTTGAAATAAGGAAATGGAAAAATGCCCAAAATTGCTTTCAAATTTGAAGTCACTATAATATTTAATTGGTTTGAATTTTTTTCAATATTTTTACATCACGCTCTCAGGTGTCTGTAATTAACAACCACAATCTAAAAACTCAAATGAATATTGTGTAATTCTTAAACTGTTCTTGCAAAAGTTTTAGCGCACCAAGAGTATAATTTAAAATGAAATATAACCATAACAGTAATAGCTGCACATAAAGCTTATCATATTTCTTAATATTATTTATCCTATTAAATTATTGTATCTACAGAAAAAATTCATTGTAGAAAGAATTCCATATCAAATTTTGTATACAACCTCCAGCAAAACTCTTTTTAATCTATTCAGTTGTTCTCATTGATGTTTGAGCCACTTTTTAAGAACTTGGAATTTTAACTTGATCATATCTATACAATCAGCATAGGATTTAAAGTAAAGTTTTCATTTTCAGAGCCTGTGGAAATCAGCAATGGACTGGTCTATTGTACTTTGGACAATGTTCCTCCACAGTCTCTAGTGGAGGTGTAAGTGGTGAAAACAGTTTTCCTTGATGTTTACATATGTGCCTTATTTGCTGTCCTTTTAATAGATTGTAATCTTTTTACAGATAAGCTAGATTTTGTTTCTGCCTTCTTGTTTCACATTTTCATTAGTGGTTCATAGATTCAATAATATGACAGGGTAGGATGTTCTGTTAACTCTTTAAGACAAAAATAGATATACCAGAGCTCTCTAAGTGGTATGTTACCAGCATCTCAGATATATATGAGAATATATGAGAGTAAACATGTATTTTATAAACTTAACAAAACATAGACTAAAGAAGAAATTAATTATGTACTATATTTGGAAACTAAAACAAAACATTTGGAAATAACCAGCACTTGATAGATCCAAAGGTCTGAGTACTTATTATTTTTATATTCAAATCAGAGAAAATACTGTACTGACAAATAATAATTCTTTTTTTAAATTTTTTATTTTTTTTATTAATTTATTCTTGTTACATCTCAATGTTTATCCCATCCCGTGTGTCCTCCCATTCTTCCCTCCCCCACCCCCATTTTCCCATTACTCCCCTCCCCTATGACTGTTCCTGAGGGGGATTACCTCCTGCTGTATATGCTCATAGGGTATCAAGTCTCTTCTTGGCTACCTGCTGTCCTTCCTCTGAGTGACACCAGGTCTCCCCCTCCAGGGGACATGGTCAAATGTGAGGCACCAGAGTACGTGAGAAAGTCATATCCTACTCTCCACTCAACTGTGGAGAATGTTCTGACCATTGCCTAGATCTGGGTAGGGGCTTAAAGTTTACCACCTGTATTGTCCTTGGCTGGTGCCTTAGTTTGAGCGGGACCCCTGAGCCCAAATCTGCCTTACATAATGTTCTATTGTAGGTTTCTAGGACCCTCTGGATCCTTCTACTTTACTATTCTCCCATGCTTCTCTCTTAAAATATAATTTTTTGCTTATAAATGTTGCATTTCTATGTCTGTGTATTGATATCTAATCAATTAATAATCTGTTATCTAATATATTACACTGTTTAACAGAAATGTGTTGCTCTTACTTAGAACATTGTTTTGAATCATGCGTGTAACATCAGAGCTACAATATAGACAAGGCACTGTATATAGAAAGAAATGCAGTGTGTTTACCAACTGGACTGTGTTCTTAAATTCCAAAATCAAATTTTTTGCTCAAATAGCAAATAGCAGCTGCTTTTGTAAATTTCTAGTCACCAAGAAAGAAAAGACCATTCTAAAGAATACAATTTTTAAAATATAAATGTTAACAAATTGACATATATGCATATTGAATACATACAGTTTTCAACAAAAAGGAAAACTGTTGTTAACAAACTAGGTAACACAGTGTGATAATTTTGTCTATCAAAGCACACATGTACACTTTGGGAGTGAGTGCAACATATTTTTCTGTTTATAAATACAGATTTAAATAATTAAGCAACAGTTCACAGAATAGTTCAATTGTGTTCTGTAAATATTTTGAAGAAATACTTTGACATACTAAAGTAAAGTACATAAACTACATTGCTGCTTGGGAATACTTAGAGTGACTCGGATACTAGAAATGACATAGTCTTTGTGTATGGTATGTTGTTAGCACAATTTAGACCACCATTTGTCCTCAAGTAGGTCTATTTAAAGTATAATTGACTGCCCTAGCAATTATTGTGAATAGCAGCTGTCTGCTGGTAAAAAGGCATATATATAATGAGGGAGAAAGGATCAAATACATG
The DNA here is from genome assembly GCF_903995435.1 of Acomys russatus. Lineage (NCBI taxonomy): Eukaryota > Metazoa > Chordata > Mammalia > Rodentia > Muridae > Acomys > Acomys russatus. Next base: position 4,023,199 of record NC_067166.1, on the reverse strand, counting down.
CAATAGAAGAGGAACGCATAAAGAAAATATCTATATGAGGTTTTTAAGCCTAGATTTTATATTTGAGAGAGAAAAGGCCTACTTGTCATTTATAATTAGGAACTAATAACATAAATAAAAGAGGGAAGGAAGGAAGAAAAGTATGAATCTGTTCATAAAAAGCAGACCACCTAAATCCACAACTGGCAAAAAGTTTATTTGTTCTGAAATTATAGCAGCTTACAACATTTCAGTTTTTTTCATTAGCAACATTAGGGTTTGTGGGAGGAAAAAAAAAAACCTTTCTTGTATCAGGCACCTTCTACAGCACACAAAAACACCTTCCTTTGTTTTTCTCCTAAATAGCTCCGTAATTAGATGGATTATTTCATGTGTCTGTGCCTCTGTTTGCTGAAGAGAACAAGCCAGATAAATTAGCACTTAGCCGAATTCACAATAGCACATAATATGCCCTTGTGTTTCATATAAAGCTTTATTTGTCATTCACGGCTGGTTGGCAAAACTGACTTTGCTTTTGAAAATGACAGGTGGTACTCTGGTGCACACTCTGTAGAAAAAGAAACAACCTTCTCCAGGACAGTTTTTATCCATAGATTCCATGATCTTCCATTCAATCCGGCTTTGTGCTTCGTCAAAGTTCTGTGTCATTTGCATCTCTTAGGTCTGGGCATCACCAAAGGTCTTTAATAATTGGGATTCTGTACAGACAGAAAGGCGGGCCTCTTTCTTCTCCACAGGCCTGATTAAAAGACAGGTGAAGTTTAGAGTATTTCAATAACCCTCAACATTCCATGTCAGGAATCAATAGTTCTTCCTTCTCTTTTTTTAGGGGTTATTAAATTGCAGCTGTAACATTAGCCTTCTTTATCTAATTGATTGTCTTTTCACAGGGCTAAGAAAATCAATAACAGTCAATGGGACTGCCCTGTTTTTACCTAATAGATGTTTTCTTCTAATTGGCTGCCTGGGTGGCTTCACTGAGCTCAGTATGTTTTCAGAAGTCCACAGTATGTTGTGACCCTTGTAAACTATTTTACCCTGTGCAACAGTTATTGATTTCATAATGAAATCTAGAAAAATCAATGGCAATCAGGAATATAGATCAGGATGCCTAGGTACGTTACCACAAAGGGCAAACTCACCTTGCCACCAGTTCAAACTGTGATTCAATTAAATGTCTCCTTAAAGCATCACATTTTCCAAGGACTTTGATCACAGTCACTTGATTTGTCGCCTGGGACTTTGCTTCCAACCTAAGAATCAAAAGATACTAATTAAAAAAAAAAAAAAAGAGTGTAGCAATCTTTAATTGACTATGCACCTCAAAATGAGAAAAAATTAAATCATGAGTCAATGATGAATTTGCTAGAGATAAAAAAAAAAAATGACCTACCAAAGGTAATTATGTACAGTATAGAGTGGGCTCAAATAATTTCCTGAACATCTTTAGTCAAATTAAAATATGCATTTTCTTGACTTTAAGTAGTTCCACAAACAGCATTACCATCCTGCAGGAGAAGCACAAATGTGTTCCAACTCATCTGGCATCACAGAAAAAATATTCAAGTGAGTTGGCATGTATCTTAGCAGTGGAATACCACTAGAAGTTGTGTTCAAAGGGTTGGGGGTAAGGCTCAGTGGTTAAGAGCGCTCGGGGCTCTTGGAGAGGGCCTTGTTTCAGTACCAAGCACCTACATGGTGGCTCATAAGCACCCATAATTCTAGTTATAAAGTGCCCGACACCTTTGCTTGACCTCTGCAGGCACCAAGTTTGCATGTGGTACACAATCATACATGCAAGAAAACATTCATAGGCACGTAATAAAATAAATCTTAACTAATTTTTAAAAAGAAACTTGGTTCACCTTCTACTTCAGAATGTACTGAGTTCAGTTTTTTGAATCTGTTGGAAATACTTATCTGTATAAACCAATCTTAGGGTTCAATTCTTCTTTTAGTTGGGCTATTGAGTTCCTAGAAACAATTGTTTCCTCTAAAGAAATAAAAGTCTTCACACATGAAACTATGTGATTACTACCTGTGTTCGAAAATGTGTACTTTCTCTCCTGAAATAAATGGTCTTTCTTCATAGAAGAGAAAAAAAAAAAAAAAAAAAAAAAAGGTGACTTCATTTTTATGTTTAATGTCTCGGTTGATTGCTTGTCACTGAGTTCTTCTGTTTTTTATCCCTTTTTATACAAACCTAACTTTGGACTCTTTTTTTAACACCAGGAATTTCAACTGGATGCATCTATCTCTCAAATATGTACATATTGCCGAGTTTTACTCCGAATCAGCATCAAATTTGTGTGTCTGTGTCTGAAATCCTATTTCTCCTCATACTCGTGAAGACAACTAGCAGAAAGTGGGAAAGAGACAAGTTGGAGCTGCCGTTTGGTGAACAATTCTTTCTTCCCCTGCTCTGTCAACAAGCTGTAAATTGTCATTTCTCAAAGAGAATCAGAGGCCGATCAGGAGCTGCCTCACACTTTGCAGATTAGCATGCGTGTAGCTTAGTCCTTTTCAGTCATCTCTGAATTGACGTGCCCTGCTAAAGTGTCATGCCACTTAATATGCCTAGCCATGACGGGATGACAGTTGCACAGTCAGTGACAATCAGCCCATGTCTGTGGAGCTGTCTCCAGCCCTCAAATCGCACTTCATATAGTATATTTCAATTTGACCTCAGCTCTACCAGTTGTTCCCGTTATCTGGGAAAATGAATAATTAAATAAATAACACGAAATCAAGCATCATCTCAAGAGGCTGAGATTCGCTTATACTTAGTATTTTTAAATAATCCAGAATGAAGAAAAGATCAAGTCAGGTCTTTTATTTCACCCTGCTATACTTAACTGGTGGTGGCAGGGTGTTGGGAAATTGAGGGTGGGAAGAGCACTGAAGAAAATAATACCTTTCTTAGACCAAGAGACAAGTGCCACAGAAAGGAGCTAAAATGTCAGCCAGATATTGTCAATAACACACACACATCTCAGAATATGATGCTCCATTGCCTAGCTTAAATAGTAAATTAATACATTTTCCTGCTTTGTAGCAGAGATAAAATAACAGTTACAAATTCTGAAAGTTACTTTCTAATTTCCTCCCCTCTCTCTGCGGCAGCCTCAGTGTCTGATAGAATCAGCACCGTCGTTGGTTCTGGCAACTCCTACACCTGATACCAAGTCCTCAAGGTGGATATGGTGGATTGATTCATGGCAAATATGAATTATAGATAAATATCATCTTTGAATAGCAACATGAAATAAGCATAAGGTCAAAAGCATGGATGTGAATCATTCATATGGAAGTAGATGTGGCACAAAGCTTATGTTCATGCAAGTTAATTTTTTATGCTACCCCAAAGAAAGAAAACATGGTATGTTCAGAAAGTTATAATAAAATTTACTAGAAGTAAATTACAGGAAAATAAATCACGTCATTTGAATGCATTATATATGTACAGTTGTTTTGTTGCTCTTGTCTATCATAATCACGGTTGTACAACCTTTTTCCTCCTGTGTTTATCCTGCTAGGTAGATGCTTACAAATTATTAAGCGTATTAAAGTTTATGAGCCTGTGAATTGAACTTGAATTACCTAAACATTACACTTCAACTCTCATGAATTGAAAAGATTTTAAGAGCCAAAGGGAATGGAGAACAAGAAGGAAAAAGGCTTTCCAAGCACAGAACGATGGATACACCTATGAACTCAGAGAGAGTGGGCCAGCGTGCACTGGGGCTGCACAGACCTAAGTCAGAGGGAGTCCCAGTGCTGAGAGGGGAGGTGGACACAAGTTCCCATCGCTAAAGCAAGAAACTGTATCCAGTTGACAAGAGTTCAAAAAAGAAAGGTGTGTTTTCTTCGACAGTGTCTCGGTGGGAATAGAAACCAGGGCAGACATAATGCTCAGCAGTTGAAGGCTAGCACACAACGAACTCAGTGACAGTTTTCTGAAGGTTCCTTGTCTCATAATGACTTGTCCTGGCATTATTTTTATTTACTTTTTTCTTTACAAATATATATATATATATAGTTTCTGGTATTGTGTTTTTTAAAAGTATGTCAGTACGTGTGTCATGTATGTTTTTGTGCCACTTTTTGTTTCTTGTGCTTTTTCTTTGGCTCCTTTTCTTCTGGTATCTTGTTTTGTCTTATTCCAGTTTGTTTTTGTTCCATCTTATTTCATATTATTATTATTATATGTTGATGCCTGCTTTCATTCTGATAAGAGATAAAGAAGCAAAGCGTATGAGTTTAGGTGAGTGTGGGGTCTGGGAGGATCTGGAGGAAGGGCAAATCACACTATTGTATGAAAAATCTATTTTCAATTTTAAAAAGATGGCAAATCTCTGAATCATAGGGAAAAAAAGAAAGTTCTGTGCAATATAGAATATGAGTTATCTATCAGAAGGTTTGACTGTAGCTTTTCCAACTCCTTCATCTGGAGATGCAAAATTAAATGAAAGCATTGTATTACTTTTCTATTTTCCAACTGATCTTGGACTTATACACACACACACACACACACACACACACACACACACACACACACACACACTGTTTTCAGACCTAAATTTTAATGAACTAAACATATCCATTTATGGGTACTTGTGGCTACACACTATATGTGTGTTCAATACACAGGCAAATTTGTATGTTTTTTAACTGAATGTGAGGCATATACATGCATATGTTCATAAAATAAAGTTTCCATGACTTTTCATATGAGACAAGTTTCAACGAAAATGTCTTCCCTTACATTTCCATTGAAGATCTCCCAATAAAATCAAAGATGATGATATCAAGTCATTTTCACAGCGACTTCTCCAGCTCCTCTCACTCTTTCATTAAAATGCCACCATTGTAATTGTTATTAATCCACTGTGACTACAGTTTTAATAATAGCAATGAGAATGTTGTGGCTTATTTCATTTGAACGGCATACACACACACACACACACACACGTTACGTATATATGCATACATGCATATATACATACATACATACACATATTCAACCAGAGAAACTTTTTAGGTCTGTAAACATCAAGATGTTCATATTAGGATCAGACAATCTGTCCTGAATGTCCCTTTAGATTGAGAACGGGTACTTTTTGTTGTAATCCTAGTACGCAAGCACTTCTTCTCTCTTTAAACTTATTTACATCCCAAACTAGACCTTTACCCTTACACTATCACAGTATTTCATGCTTGCCTTGAAGAAAGGGAATTCCATTTCAAGCATCACAGTCTTACCTCTGCACTTCAACTGCATCCTCAGGTGTGCTAGTCATCCAAACACCTTGTGTGTGCGTGTGCGTGTGTGCGTGTGCGCGCGCGCACGTGTGTGTGTACATATATGTATGTATGCAATGTTTCTTATGTCTTTAGGGGAAACGTAAGAATTGGTGATGACCCTGAAGCAATACAAAACAACAGCACAGAATCCGAGTGTCCGTCTACGCGCAGCCCTGAGAAGGGGCAGACGGCGGTTACCTGGCACAGCCCAGATCCTGTAAAAAGGCCATGAAGGGACGTAAAGTCACCTGGCACAGCCCAGATCCTGTAAAAAGGCCATGAAGGGACATAGCCCACAGCTAAAGAGGCCATGAAATATTTTGAAATTAAAGACTATGGCTTCTTTTTTTTACAAAAGCTAAGTTAAAAGTAGTATCTTCCATTTATATGCACTTTTCCCTTCTCCTTTTTTCCCCCCAGCCTTCATGTGTTACCCTAGATGAAAGCCATAGTGTGACGAATATAATCATTAGAAAATCATGTTTATTATGTGCAGAACTGAGAGGACCTCTCCAAGAATGGACAAGAACAAGGGACTTATCTGTGATCTCTGCAGAGGGGGAAAAAAGCTGGATAATTTAGGAACTGAGACAAAATGAAGACAATGTCATAGCTAAATTCTAACCTCTGCAGGCTGGATTGTCACAGGTTATTGAAAAGCCGTGGGCAACAACAGAGTCTGTCTCCAGTTGGAAATAGTTACTGAATACAGGTCTGTCTTTGACAGCATAATGAGCCATAATTGTTACAATACTTGGACTTCACATGAAAATTAGAGTAACCTTATGCAGTATCAATCCTAATGTCGGCATTCATGATTTAAAAAATATTTCTTAGAATTTTTTAGCCCAAAAGAATTATGAATCATCTGTCTAGCTAACATTTCAAATTAGAACATGTTTGATCATGATCTGTATTTATCACGACTACAGATAACATCATAAAATTATGAAAATAATTTTTTGCCCACACATTTATTTATAATCTGCTTATATCACAAAGGAAACATGATTTCAAAAGAAATTAATAGCTCCACTGGGATGCCAGCTGTGACAAAGACACTCTTTGACACTGTGTTGATGCTGTGTATATGTTGAAAATTGAAGGAACGCCTCCTGGAAGCTGACATTGAGCGATGTAATAGAGTAATTGAAGATTTAAAAACCCTCCCACATCCTCTGAAAAAAATCATTTCATTTTTAGAGACTTTTTTCCTATGTACACTTGAGAGTTAGGCTGACATGTAAAAAAAAAGACTTTTTCTTTAAATATGGGTGGGGGGCTGTTAATGTTTCATAGAGATAGACAAGAAAGACTAATTCTGTTTCCAACTGGGCAAGTGATTGCTATCCAGCCTTAAATACCTATAAGGTCCATTCTTCCTTCTTTCTTTAGGGATTAGGGCAGGATAAGGGGAAGTGGAGACAGGAATAGCACAGAAAGGCGCTATGACATTGGGCTAACACAAACTCCCTGGGTACTTTATTTCTTAAAGGCAGCCATTCTGCTCTAATACTCGCCCCATCTGAAGTCTCTCAATATGTTGCCAGCGTTATCACGATGTTATTCATATAGCCATTGTTCTTTTGATATGGTTACAATATTAAATGTGTGTGATTTTTATGTTATTTGAGAGAACTTCACTGGATTCATGTGTTTATTCATGATACATATTATATATAATATGTAAATATATATATATACACACACATATATGTATCTGCCTCATGAACCTTATGTATAGAACTTCATTTGAAGAAGACTGTGATAATCACAAAGCCAATGTACTGTTCAATGGGTGCGAGAAATCTATGATGCATCTTAGTCATTGTTTTAGGGTCTCTGTTATGTGCAGGCGCTTCCAAAGTATTTAGTTACATAACTGCTTAAAGTAGTATGCATTGCAAAACTATTATGTGTATATATCTTAATATAACCCCCAGATTGATCACAACACCATAACCCACATATTCCAACAAGATCACAACACTTTCCCTGTTGCTACACTACCGTTCCTCCCGTAATCATACTTGCAAATCTCAAATTATTGTAAATTGCTCTTCATTTTCATTATCCAGAAACCACCCATCAGGAAGTGCTCTCCTGTAATTCCAGCCTCCAGGACCTCCCTCGTTCCTCCTTCTCTGTTATTTGGTGATTACTTTGTGAGAGGCACGATGGTGTCCACTTGCATACATTTTTTTTTCTACAAAGGGCATCATTTTGCTCTTCTTTACAGATAATAAAACTAGGTCAACTTCCAATGTGCACGTATACAGGACAAATTTACTTTATCCATTTGTCTCTTGATAGGTTGAGAGGCTAGTTTCTTATTTACACAACTGTCAGTAGTGGGGCAATAAGTAAGATCATGCAGTCTCTAGGACCTCTGTAGTATGTATGCCTGCATCAAGTATGTACTTAGAAGAAAGTGATGTTAGGTTTTTTTTTTTTTTTTTTTTTTTGGATGTTTTATGGGTGGTGAACTAATTTCCACTCACATAAACAGGATATGTGTTCCTTTATCTCTTCAACCTTTCCAAAATCTGTTGAATTTTGTTTTCCTTTTTTTTTCCATTGAAACTTTATTATAAAGAACTTGCAAAATAATAAAAAAAATCACATCATGAAATTTGACCCAAACACTGCATATGCATCAATGAATTTGTATGCTGTTAAAATAGCTATTATGAAGCTATGGGATTTCACAATGCGTGTTACATTCATAGAAATACTTTAGTATGAAAAACAGATAAAAGAGAATGAACCAAAATGGATTATTTATGTGTAAAGATTGTATAGGTAACAAAAGACTTAGTTTGAGAAAAATGCAACAGTGTTGCAAAATGATCCAGTGGGAAATGGGGTGTATTTTATGCTCTATCCCTCTTAAAATAGCTGTTCCAGTGGGGCTAGAATGAGGCACAATGCAGTTAGAAACTACTTAGACAGGACATTCTTCACAGTTGAGTGGAGAGTGGGGTCTGACTTTCACATGAACCCCATATGTGACCCCATATTTTACCACGTCCCCTGGATGAGGAGGCCTGGTGGCACTCAGAGGAAGGATAGCAGGCTACCAAGAAGAGACTTGATACCTTATGAGCATATACAGGGGGAGGAGGTCCCTTCAGTCACAGTCATAGGGGAGGGGAGTAAGGGGAAAATGGGAGGGGGTGGGAGGATACAAGGGATGGGATAACAATTGAGACGTAATATGAATAAATTAATATAATATATTAAAATTTTTTGACATTATGGTTACACTTTCTCCTCCAAAGTATTTATATAGTTTTGAAAATTTCAGTAATTCTCTTACCTAATCCTTGTTAGGCCTTTCCAGTGAATTTGTTTTATTTACTGCTCTTTTCCAATCTGATGTTTCCTTTTACACCTTGTTTCATACTTTACATATCTGTTTGCATGTTTACGTGTTTACATACGCATGTTTACATCAATATTCAATATGTTCTCCCACATTAATAGTGCACATTCCTTTAATTCTTTCTACTCTCTTATTCCTTTAAAATGTTTATTATCATTTATTTAAAGGCTTTTCCTTATAATCCAACCTCTGGTCCAGTTCAGTATTGATAACCACTCACTACTGTTTTGCACTTGTTATTTTTTTTTTTTTTTTTTGTCTATAGGTGGCAATTTCTACTTCATGAGTGTGTATTATTAACATTTAATTGATGACAATTTTTCTTTTTTTTCTTGTAATATTTTTTCCTGTTGTTCCAGCTGACATTTCTGCAACATGCTGTTCATTACTGATTTGAGATCTCTGATAGCAATAGTTTTGTACTCTTTTCAAAGAGATCTATTGCCATCTGTATTTCCCTAAACTCTTTTTTCTATCTCCCTTAGTATTTTGCTAGCATTTGACTTGAGACTTCTTAGATGTCAGGGTAAAATTGGGCCTTTTTGTGACACTGTTTAATTATTAATTCATGGCCTTTCTGATTTCTAAGCCTTATGTCTAGGCATCTCATAATATTCTAAATTGTTAGATATGTGCTTTACTCATGTGCCTACTAACACAGTTCCCCACTACTTATTGGCCAATATTAGTTCTATAGGATTCAGTCTTCAAGCTCTCAAGTGACAGTCTCTATCACTTCATGTAACTTTTGTTCAAAGAATCAGGAAAACTCACAACCCTTTCTTGCATGTGTGAACTTTACTCAAATGCTCAGAACCGCACGCATTCACGCAGATTCATGAGGAGCATGGAGGTTGACAGTGGAACATCTTCTTTAATCACTTTTCCTTCTTATGTTTCGAGTTGCGGTATTTCACTGAGGCTGGACCTCATACTTTTATAATACTAGCTGGCCAGGGATCCTTCTATCCCTGACACTCTAGGAGTTGGTAATGTATAAAATATTAAACAATTGGCTTTTCTTGTATACTAGATGCTCTCTGCTTTTGAGAATAATAACTAGGGCCAGTGTAATGTCTCAGTGAGTAAAGCAGTTGACTTAAAGTAGAACCACCTGAATCCAATCCCAAGAAAGACATACGGTAGAAAGAAAGAACCATCTTCCACAAGATGTTCTCTAGCCTACAACACCACACACACACACACACACACACACACACACACACACACACACATCTTCACACACACACCACATACACATACACCACACAACACCACACATGCAAACCACACACACACACACACACACTCTCTCACATATACCACCCACATACACCCACACACATGCCACATCCACACACAGCACGCCCCTCCACATTTTCACACACAAAAAAACCATACATACACATTATCTCACATACCACACACACACACAAATGCACACACACACACACCACATACACACTCACACATACCACATACACAAAGAATACATTCTACACTAAATGTAGAGAAAAATAAAATGAGCATTGATTATATTGCGAAAGTATATAACATTTACCCACTTGCTTTGGGCATTTATCTTTGTTCAATTGCTCATTTATCTATTATTTATTGTAGTTCTGGGGATTAAACCCAGCACTTGTGCTTTTTTGCATAATGATCAACCATTCAGTTACTTGTCCAATCTTTTTTTAATGGATTTTATCGATTTGTTTACCAATAACTAAATTTCTATTATTAAGACTGTATTGACTGTGTACATTATTGATATAATATGGCAAAAACTTAATTTACAAAATATGCTTGTAGGTAGGTGCTATGTTTCCATGTTTTCTGTGTGGCATGATAATTATTTCTAGCTCATCATTGCTTTAGTGCTTTGTTTACTGGTCCATTGGTGATAGTGGGGTGTTTAATTCACTTACAGTTAGTGTGCTGGGGTTTGTTCGTGGTTTATGGTCCAGCAGTATTTTGTTTAATGGAACTGAGTGCACTTGAGTTTGATGGATATGTTTAGAATTTCAATGTTATTTCAGTGAATTTTTAAAAATCAGAATGAAATAATTTCCTTTACTTTTTTGGATTAGATTTGGTTGAAGACTTTTCTATCAGTTGCTGATCCATCAATATCTGATTGATTCCTTTACTCATTTGCCTGGAATACCTTTCTCTTCCTTCAAGTGGAGATAATTTTATAAGAGAATATCTTAAATATTTATAGTATGCTGCACCAATATTTAAAGTGTTTTCTTTACCACATTTTCATTTCCAGCAATCAGCAGAACATGAGCTACCTGAGACAGACAGAATATTATGTATAGGTCTGCTTGCTAAGTATCAATACTGAGTATGAACACTAATGTGAACATCTGATTGCTTTGTTACATTGTATCAGAAGCGAGCAGTGAATATAGAGTGTAATACAGAGCTGAGTGGGTCACAAGACATCCTACCTAGTTCTGATAAGTCAGCACATAGTGAACGTGAGGAATTAAATCAATTTTATGACACAGTTTTTTTCTTTTTAACTGTTACATAAAAACATAAAAATTGTGCATATTTGTGGGTTGTCATTTCAGTACAGTTATATGTTGTATAAATCAGGGTAAATGTAAATATAACTCTCACATATTTATCATTTATTTGCAGTAAAAATGTTACCTCTAGTTGTATTTGAAAGGGGCTGTACATTATTGCTGTAAGTTTTCACTGCATTGTGCAATAACTTCCCCATAATATACACAGAGGACCATTTCCCCATTCTTGAAGGTGTATTATCCCAGCCACAGGAACCATTATTCTATATTCTTGGGCCTCAGATTCCATGACATCAGATACATCCTGAAAATATGATTTTTCCTGCACATATGAGGTAGTGTTTAGATCTGGAAAAATTTAGGGATTTGAAAATTTAAACATTAATTCTTAATTTCATTTTATATATAACTGTTCATATATTTCAAGATTATATTAATATTTCAAGTATAAAACATGAATCAATTTCTGAAAGGTAATAATAGGATAATAATCTTTAACAAAACTTAGAATTAAATATTTTTTTAATTTTGAGTTTATAGTATTATTATATAATTTCTCTCTTCCTTTTGCTTCCTCCAAAAATATTCATATATACTTGCTCTTATTTTGTTTTAAATTCATGGCTTTTTTCATTATACATATACATATACATATATATAATGCATATATATACATATATATGCAAACTTCTAAGTCTGTATAATGCTAGCAGTGTGATATTTTCAGGGCTGAATCTTTGGAATTGGAAGACTAATTGATGTGCTCTTCCCTGATAATGACAATGAGATGGTGTTTTCTAGGAAAGTCAGAAGCTACATCATAAAGTCTAACCAACAGAATGGCCTAAATATGTGCTAAACAAGAAAAACAATATGTATGCTAACATGCACATTAGAAAGGCAAGAGATTCAACATTCCTCAAAGTGCTACAGAAAAGTGGAGAGTGTGAGAAATAGTCTTCCTCGGAAATTTTAAAACTTAAATTTTTACATTTTTTTGTCTAAATATAAATGTACAATATGTTTATTATATTATTAAAATACTTAATAAATATAAGAAATACCATGCTCAACAAATTCCAACTTAATACTCTGGAAGTAAAAAATGATGATTATTTCAGACCATGTGAGAAATATTTTAAAATAAAATATGGGGGAAAGAATGCTGTAATAAACCAACAGGCATAATTTTCTCCAGTAATTTTTGAAATTTGAAAAAGCCTATCAACCACCAGCTTGTTTTTAAATTTTTTATGATTAATTACATGTTTTTGTCCAAATCTTTGGCCAGTTACCAATTTCTTTTACTTATAAATATTTAATAAATATTGTGTATTTTATCAAAAATTTAAATATGTAGTTTACAAAATTACTGCAAATTCCATTTTATAAATTTATTTGGTTTCAGTTTAATATAATTTAGGTTTAAATGGCCTGATATTAGCTACTGAAACTCTTTATTTTGAGTGTTCATAAAAATGTTTAATTTTTAAAAAATACTGACCAATTGTCTGAATATATGTCAGTGTTGAATAGCTTATTAATCACAGGACAACACATCCATGAACAAACAATAATCAGTTCATTATTTAATTACTGAAATTATGTACCATCCTAAGTACTGCAGTGTCATCTGTCATAACTTTACTTCATGTCTAACAGGCATTTCTGTTGCCCAAAACTGAAACTGATTCCTCAATATAACTATATTGAAACTTTTCCAATAGGTAAGAATGTAACAAAAATTATCAGGAGCATTTCTATAACCTGTAATATTATATTTATGATAATAATTTAAAAGTAAATCTAGTTATTTTATATTAAGAAGTAGTTTTTTCAGAGAGGCGATATAAGTGAAAACATAGTAAACATTATAGTTTAATAGATATATAGTTGAATCATTATTGGATTTTCTATAGTAAATATTTGTACAGAAGAACATAGTTTTTTATCCTGAACTCTACAATATTTCAAATTATTTGTTTAAAAGTTTGAAATGTCATTCAATTACTCTTTTCTAAGTTTTTTACTAAAATTTAGTGGCATCTATTTCCCTTGTTTTCCCTGTCCAGCTCCTCCCATGCCAACCATCTCAAAATCATAGCCACTTAAAATTTTATTGTTATCATTACATATATTTATACATATGCACACATATAAATATGTAAATACAATCCACTGAGTCTGTTTCCTGTTGTTTATATAATTTTACCTTCAGTGTTGACCAAGTGTTATCAGACAGCCATTTAGAAAGCTCATCCCCCCAAATGACTAATTCTCCCTCTGTAGGCGATCACGAGCGATCTGTAATTTTTTTCCCAAAGAGTGTGAAATCATGAATTTTCCACCTCTCACATTCACACACCTTTTGACACTATCATTTGTGCGGCTTTCCTGTTATCTCTAGGAGACACGGTCTCACAGCAAAGCTCCTGTGTTCTGGCTCTTAAGATCTTTCTTGCACGTCTTCCCATGTGCTCCCAGAGCCTCAGGTGCAGCCACTGTGTCGTAGAAGGGTCTGTTGGGGCTGTGGACCACACAATAAGTTGTTCTCTGCAGCTGTGATTTTTCTGTAGTGCTCGCTCTCTGCTACAAGAGAAGTTTCTTTGATGAGGTGTGCAAGCTCTGTGTGTGTGTGTGTGTGTGTGTGTGTGTGTGTGTGTGTGTGTGTTATTATACGGACAGCTATTTAGAATTCAGCAAATAGTTATACTGTTTTTGGAAAATGGCAGCAGTAGATTCTCTAAGGTCCGTGACCTCATTAGCTTCTGGTAATTATGTACATTTACAATACCAGGGATGACTCCCCTGTTGTCTAACAAGCCTCAAACACAGCTGCATATCTGTTGGTTACCACCATGTTGTAAGTAGCACTGTAGCATCTTTAGAGATATCTTACCATGCTGTCATCACTGTGGTTCATCCAAATCACAGCCGCTTAGGACTATGGATTGCTTTCCTTGTTTAGTAGCTAGGATTGCAACTTCTGGAACGAAGGAAGTTAGAAGCCAGAGAGGAGGCTTTTAGGTCATATCTGTCTCAGAGATTTGGAATCAGATTATTTTCAACTATTGAGAGTCAATGATCTTAATTCACACTATGTTTTAGAGCATCCGGGGAAATATAAGCTTTAACTATATTTACTATGATTGCTGAGTTAATAAATTATATTTTTTAATTTTTATGAATTTTAAATAAAAGGAATCGCCAATCAGCTGGATTAAAAGTATCTTAAAAATGGAACAAGCGCAGTTTCTAATGAAAACTGATACATCTGGCTTCAACAGATGAGGGTGAGAATTGAAAAGGAAGTAAGAGATTTAAAACTGTGCAAATGTTGTTATGCCAGTAAGTATTTGTGGAAAACAGGAGTCAGAGCTAAGTTATATATGCAGTGAAAAATTGAATCACACAGAAATAATGCAGAGGACAGGACCGAGAGTGTCTCCTCAAGTGGTTAGAAACCCTTGGTTATTCTTCCAGGGGACTTGGGTTCAATTCTCAGCACCACATAGCAGCTCATACCTGCCTGCAACTCCCCTTCTATGGGACATGACAAAGCACTAATGCACATAACATTTAAAAATAAATAAATTTAATGAAAATTATGTTTGCAAAAACAAGGGAAAAGATTGGATAGGAATAGCTAAAGTTGGAGACCACAACACACTTCTAGCAAAGTATCAGCCACGCAGATATGAAACACCCAACACTCCTGTAGAGGAAACACAAGTGTACAAACTGGCCTGGCCTCACTCGTCCATGCCTAGTCATTGGCTGGAGCAGTGCAAGCTAGATGTAGCCACAGGTGTGAGCATTTAATCCATTTAAAGAGATGACCATAGAAAACACGTAACCAATCAGCCCATGTTACTTCTTATATTTATATCTCTTTGGAAAATATTCTAAGCTGGGGATCATAATGTGCTCTTTAACCCAAGAGAATCACTTCAAAAATGCATTGACCTGGAACATTCTAAATTGAGGCCTCAAGAATTCACTTACACACATGTAAATTTCAAAGAGGTAATTTAAAATTCCAGTCAAATACTTTAGTGCTTTGAAGCCACAATGAAGTTCTGTTGCTACAACTCTGAAGAAAGTGGCTCTGTGAACTTCAGATTTCTCTCCCAACACAGCAATGCTATCTTTTTCCTTTCTTTCTTTCTTTTTTTTTTCTTTCTTTTTCTTTTTTCTTTTTTTTTTTTTTTTTTTTTTCTTTTTTCTTTTTGTCCTTTCTTGTGTGGGAAAGAATATGCTGATGATACTTCTCAATTTCCTTCCTTCAGAGTTGCATTTCTCTCTAGTCTCTGAACCAGCTTCCTTGTACAGAGAGGAGTTTCAAACTAATAAAAACCCAGGATAAAATCTAAAGAGTTTATCCAGTAAATGATGGATGTTTTCTGAAAGCAGTGTGCAAGGGAGCATCTACAATAAAGCTTCATTCGTAATACCACTTTGTGGGGGTGTTACAAACTGCTTCATTTCTCTCTACAGTGATTTCTATTTGGCTTCTAAAAAACTTTTAACTGTCATATTGCAATGGCTTTGACCTCTCTTACGTATATAGACTATCTCAGGATGTAACTCATCAGTCTGAGATTATTTCATTTATTAACTAGTTGCAAATCACTAGCATCAGCTAATTAAAATAATTTAATGCTGGTAAATTATCTTCTGTTTAATTAAAAGATGCCATAAACATGTCTTCCTCCACATTTACTGTCTGTTTATTCGTCTGTAATGGCCCTAAAGTTTACTTCAATTTTAGAATTGCTGGCATTTACTAGACAACTTGTGCATGTTATTTATTTTTCTGACCAATATCAATATATTGAAGTTTCCTAAGTTCTTCACATCAGGAATCCTAGGCTTAACTTTGATTCTGTCACACATTGGGATTGCCATCATTAGTGTTTTATCGAGTTTAGTTAATTTAATTCCAAAAAATAGTTCAAAGCTATCTGGTACAATAAGATTTCTGACATATACATTTTGTCATTTAATTCTGTTGCCTCCAACAAAGAAGTGAGAAGAAAATATGTAAATTTTACAAGAGCAGTGATTATTTTAGCACTGGCAAAATATTATTTATATTTGAAATATTTAAAGGTGTTTTTTTTTTATTTCAAAAAGAGCACTAACATATTCCTCTCTCTTGTTCTGCCTGTGGAAATGTCCTAAACCACTTGCTTTCGGTTGATATTAAAATTAACTATTGGCAAAGAAAGCACTACCCATCTCTGCCTTAAAAGTATACGTATAGACCATAATATGCTATCATGTGATTGATAGGAACAACAAGCTTCGACATCATTTAAGACTTTTATAGCTTGAAGATACCTTGCGGCTTAATTCAACACAGTTTAAGTCAAGTTGCTCATACTCTTCTAGAATTTTCTTTCTGGTGGCACTCTTGAGACAATGCACATCACTTCATTTCAAAATCAACTTTTAGTTTCCTACTTTATTTGAGGTATTAAGTTCATAGTTTCTACAGAAACCTCGACATGTATGAAATATTTCTCTCTTGACTTTTATCATTCCTTATCTTTGCTAACATAGGGAGAAAAATGATATAACCAAGTACAAAGTTGTGTGAAATGTTAGGGTCTAAGTGCAGAAAGGATTGAAAACAGTTAAAACTGGAGAAAGAAAAAGAGTGTAGCGTTTGGCATGACCCACACTTGACATTGAATCTCATGTATATTAAGAGTATTCGGGCTATTGATTAACTACGGGCAGAATTCTAACACAATAAAGAAGACAGCTAATGACAATGAAAGAGACAGAAGATGGTGAAAACCTGTTTTTCACCCACACGCTAGTTTCTAGAAAATTTCACCAGGCTGAAGAGATTTTATTTTCCCAGTCCTATTTGCATACAATCCAAAGCAAGAGGATCCATTTCCTCCTTGTTTGCTGTTTTCTCTTATAACAAGGTCGTCTGCAGACAAGCATCTTGCTGCTCACGTTCCTGCCAAGTTCTAATTGAAATGTTGTGATAAATTTCACTGCCAGGTCAGAAGTTATTTTCTGGTTAAGGAGGGTCAAGTTGGTCTCTTAAAGAACCACTTTTGATTTTTATAGTGTCCAGTGACTCGTTGCTCCAAGCTGATTTACTGCAGATCTGACCTCTGTCCCTTCAGGCGGCCTTGGCCAGTTTCCCTATAGTCCCCAGTTTCCCTATAGCCAACACAAGAAAAAGTATCTTATTACTCTTGGCTTCTCATTTTATTAGTGTGAAAATAAAACTTTTCTTAAATGATAGAACAGGAAGCATTCACATTATTGCTATAGACTAGATACTAAAGGTCATTTAACACAAACAGAATGAAGCACATTACAAACTCACTAGTAAATATTTGTTGTGTAACTATAAATAAATTGGTTAACAGGAAAACTACTTTTCTGAGTATATAGTTAGGTAAATATACATGACAACTGTAGAAATTTAGGCAGCCACATTTTGGTTGACAGTCCTTTACAGAAAAGAATAATTTTATATTATGCTTTTGGTTTACTTATTTAACAATCTACCTCAATAGTCTGAATAAGGACAGGAATGTTTGCAATATTCATGAACAACATGACTTGTATTTCACGCAAAGACAGTGCTATATTACAGACACCACAAAATTCCCCTTCAAAGAGAGTGCATTTTGGAGAAATGTAAAGTCAAAAGTAAGATGAGAATACAAAGCAGAGAATAGCAAAGCTTTTCGTTCCCTTGATGGGCACACGGCAGAGGCGACGTTAGGAGAACAAGGGCATCTGATAACTGCTGTGTCTTGCTGTGCATCCCACAAGGACGGTGCATACGCCTCTGTAATCACTTGGAATCATCTACCTCCATCGAGGAAATGTTTTACTCGGATGCATAGGCTCTTGTTGGTCTACTTCAAAGGGGAATCTTAAGGATCTTCGAATCTCACTAACATTTCACAGCTTTTCATTAAGACTTGAAAATTCACGTATAATACTTGGATAGTAACTTTATTTTGCCGCTCACAATAGTTTATATGTTGCTTGCATGGCAAAAATATGCATAAAAATACATAAAGGGTATATTTTAATGCTCAATTATAATGTTTTATCAAAAGTGTTTGGTACATGTTTTATTTAATTATTACAAACACATGCACACAGTAATAAATAATCAGATTCTTTTGTGGTAAGTATTTTAATCAATATGGTAAACACAGACTACTGAATCTTTATGCAAAAGAGCAATTTATGATTGTCCTTTGGTAAGTTGCTGGGATAACTTTAGAGTAAGTATCATTAACCCTTCTAATTGTAGAATTATCACTGCTGAGTTTGGAACTGCGTAAGGTTAAGTTCTCAAAGGGACAGAGCATGAAGTGCATGCCGTTGATTTTTTCTTGGCTGATTTTACTTTGTGTTCTTACTTGTTTTGGTAAATGCAGTGGTG
Source organism: Acomys russatus (assembly GCF_903995435.1). Taxonomy (NCBI): domain Eukaryota; kingdom Metazoa; phylum Chordata; class Mammalia; order Rodentia; family Muridae; genus Acomys; species Acomys russatus. The sequence continues at coordinate 4,004,535 of NC_067166.1, read as the reverse complement.
CCTTCATTACCCCTGCGGAAGGTGCACTTCAAAACTCTTGCCATTCATGTAAATTATTGATAGCCATAAAAACCTCAGAAGAGTTTACGATTATGAGATAGCATAGTGAGTAGAGCGCTGCCGCGTCAGGGCAATATTCTTATCACCAAATGTAAGCAACGGATTTGTGTGTATAAGAAAAGCCTGATGTTTTATAACGATTGATCTCCAGTTCTTCACAAAAAAAAAAAAATCAGGCTCTGGTGTCAAAGTGGGGAATTTAATTTAATTGCTATAAAAATGGAAGGAAAGGAATAGTGATGTAATTATTGTATAGCATAAACAGATTATTTTGCTGAATATGCAAAGACACATAATTAGTTCTAAAGAAGCTTCCATTTTTACCCATGTATGTAAACATGATGCCATCACAGCTCTGGAGTAAACAATGTGAGGAGCCACAGGAGGGAAAATGATGGGTTTGATTGATTCAAACTCTGTGCTGGTGCAGGCTAGTACAGGTGGGAGTTATAATGTTCATGAGAATCTCCGTGCCGTGGTGTTAGGAGCCTTCTGGATCTGAGTGAGAACACGCTTCATTAAACTCCGAAATAGGACTTCCCTTGGCTTCATAAAGACAAGAGTAAGAACCTCTCAACCTTAAATGACAGACACTTGTAGTGGTGTATTGATAACAGCCATGGTGGGAGTGTAGACGCTTGTAGTGGTGGATTGATAGCAGCTATGGTGGGAGCGTCTTTGCACACGGCTTATCTGACACCCACAGAAAGTCAACCAAGTCAGGAAAAGAAAATCCACGTGGATCAAATCATTAGGTACTTGTTATGGTTCCACTGGTGTCTAATTGTCCTGTTTTGCAGGTGCAAAGGTATACTTCAACGTCTATCAGGGCACCACGGGAAGGATTATGACAAGTAACATTTAATATCACAAGTGGCTCAAATCTCAAGTAGAAGTGGTCTCATGACTGTAACAAGTAATAATAATAATTAATGATGATAATAATAATCATTATTATGTATCAGATGCTCTGCTCCTGTAAGAACTTTTTTATATAATGACTTTAGTACTCACAAGAATGTACCTTTTAATTTTGTTGTAATACTTATCCCTATTTTATATGTGATGCCATACAATAATACTATGTAGCTTATTGTGTTTTGAATTAAACTTAATGTTCTAAAGTGATTAGGCCTGTGTACGTCATTAATTAGATAGGAAAACACAGTTACAAACTTTGTTACTTTCCAAGCTATGTAGAACTAGCAATCAACAAAGCGTATATATGAATGTGGGTTATTCTGACAGAAAAGTAGAATTGCCATATAACCCAGTTGTACCACTCCTGGTAATAAGCTTGAGGAAATGTAAGTCATCTGGTAGGTGAACAGCCATGTTTACTGTGGCACCATTCACAATGGCTAAGCCACAGACCCAGCCTAAGGATTCACCAACAGGATGATGGGTAAGACAATGTAGTATATACACAAACTGAGGTTGTACTCATTTAAAAAGGATAAAACATGTTACCTTCATGTAAATGGATAGAGCCAGAGAGAAGAGTGTAGAGTTAAATAGGCCAGAATGAGATAGACTCACACCACATTGTAGACTTCGTATGTGGTACATAAGAAACATATAAATATTCATTTATGAGTTTGCGAAAAATCAACATTTCCAATATATATGACATGGAAAAAGATTGGAGGGTGTGTCTAAGAAGGAATTAGAAGGTGGGATGGGTGAAGGAAGCAGCAGAGGGCGACAGGTGGTGGAAATAGACTTTCTTTTTAAAGTTATTAGTTCAGGTTCGTTGTACAAGATGGTGGGTTTCATGGCATTTTCCTAGAACTATATCAAACTCATTTCTATTCAGGAAAGATGTTTTCTTCAAGGCTGTCAAGTACAAATAGCCAAAACACTAAGAATGTAACATTTATATAATTCCTGATTGTGTCATGGTTCATCTTACTGTAGGAATTTTTTTGTAAATATGTATAACAATATAAATGTATATGTAAAAAACGTCTATTTAAAAAAATAAAAATGACTCTAGGTGTGCCTAATCTCATTAGCTTCTATCAAAGCTAATGTGAGCAGTGTCTCAGGTTAAGACAACTCTGAAATCATGAGCTCTTTGGTAGGCAGCTTGTGTCTCTGTGGATGCAGAACATGACCAAGTCATACTTGTCTGGACCCCAGTCTGTGTTTTTCATTGTCTTAACTAACATATTGAATCGAAAAGAATAATGCCTTACATGTCGGTGGTCAGGCACGTGCAATGTTACACCTCAGGCTCAGGGCAAACAATGTACTGTATCTGAGAGTAATGTAATATTAACTTTGCTTTGTGTGTGAACGTAATCAGTAGGGGGTGAGGAATCTATGTAAGACAACTGAACCGCCGCAAAGAAAGCCAAGTCTATACGATGAGGTCATCAAGCCTACACCACCTTTCTAAGACTTTAAAATCCACACCACGAAGTACTCCACATGCAAGTGAGTGTGGAGCTCACTTGTTGTACAGTCTCCTCTGAGCTTGAATTTACTGTGCTTGCTGTCAGTCTCAGTTTACTTATGATTGTCAGGCACAGTAACTAAAAATAGGAATGGAAACAAAACATTATAAAAATACATTCACGTGTATATATATATATATATTAAATATAGATTGTGTGCAACATATACATTATATTTCCATAGTGTTATCACAGCCTGTCCTTTGTGCTACTTTATTGGTGTCTCATAAACAGCCCTTGATAATTTTGTTAAATGTAGTTGATTCATTTAATTCATAATTATTTATTAAAAGGTTTCCAGACTTCAATGGGCCTTGATATTTTCACCTGCTTTCATACACCATGCCCTTTGGCTTATAAAATAATGAATTTCCCTTTGAGATCATGTCGGTTTTGTCCCATGTGATGCTTAGCAGATGCCACCTGTTTCCAGCAGACAGGTTGTTTGTTGTTATTAAGACACAATACAAGGGACAGAGCTTATAAACACAGTTGTTGAAGTATAATTACTTAAGCTCTTTGCGGAGGTGGATCATCTCAGGGCACAAAGCTGCCTGGGACAAAGTCAGACCAACTGTCTTTCACAGCATCAGCTGCTCCAGCAAGGAGGTTGGTGTGTTGCCACAGACACCAGGTCTCCTTTGTTTACCAGGTAATTAACAGTAATGATGTCTTGCTGCTTGGCTTTGTTTCAGAAGCAAGCCTTCTTCTTTGCAGATTTGGGCGGACTCAGGAGCTCAAGCCCATGGCCCCACTGTCATTAAGAACCAGCAGGCAATTCTAGGCTTAATTACCTCCCTGTTTTGTTCTTTCCATTGGGCAATAAACATCCAGTCTAAAGGCAATTTGTAGGCGAAGAGGGGAGTGGGAAAAAAGGGGGGGTCCTTTCTTCCCCAGCAATATATTCATCAAATAGACTAACTTAAAAAATGTTTTGACCTTGAGTTCTTAAACATTATTGTAATCCCAACATCTTATAAGGAAAATCGTTTTAAAGAAAGTTATTCAAATAAAGCACAACCCTACAGATAGGCAGTCTGTTTATGAAATATGAGGGAATTCAATTACCCCTGAATGGATGAACGGCTTTTTCCCCTCTCTTTGTCTGGTCATCATTGTTACTGTGCATTTATTTAACAAAAGATATCAAAATAAACAGAAATGTCTTCAATGAACCCTGAGCCTGCAGATAAGAGGCATATGTATGGGAGTGTGTATTTTTGGGATGCATTTAGCACAGGTATGATTTATTTAATGATACATTATTGAATTTTTAGCAAAGTCACACCATAAAAGAAGAAATTACTGCATAATAATGAACCAAGCTCCAAACAAAGCCACATGCAGCTTTTAACTTTTTCCTACAAAAATAAGACTTCACTGTGAGTCTTAAATGAAATTAGAAATAATTCTAGTTAAATTGTGTTGACTGTACCTGCATAGGGACTATGCATAATTGATTTAGCAATTATAATTCTTGAACCTCACCGAACGTATCACGAATTCATAATATTTTACAAATAAATTATATTTCAAAATAAACATTAGCGTACGATCTTTTTAGTGCGCAATATTTACTAGGGATCTATGAACATATTTTAGATGCCCCAATCCTGAAGTGATAATGAATTTTTACATGAAACACATTGTTGTGTTAACCTCCTCCAACATAGTAAACTGATAACGTTTCCATGCTTCATTGATGCTGGTCAGGTTTCGCCAGGTGAGACATATTTAATGCGGGCTGCGTGGCCTTATGGGCTACTCAATAGCTAGAAGCGTGATGTTCTGCTCAGCGTTAGGGCGTTCTTTCTCATTTTGAGTGACATTTTGAAAACTAAACTTGCACAATCTGACTGATTATTTGCCATCCATTATGTGGGCTTAAGAGGAGTGAATACTTTAAAAGTTAAGCAGTGGTCATCATAAGAAACACACGTACTGTACGAGAGGAAAGCGAGCGAAGTGTGCATTTTCTAATAATAACTAATATGGTGAGCCTTTAAATTTGATAGCATATTGCCAACCGACCAGAATTTATCTGCAAGACTTGAAACAAAGTGATGCTGCGTCTATTCAGCTTGAGGTCTCCCATAACCCCAGTGTTAGCTAGCACTGGGACCATGAGTCCCTTCACACCATCTTTTGAAAATGTTTTCCTTGTTCATGAAACAAACATAAAGTTCTTAAATCGGAGCTTAATAATAATAAATATTTGTTATAATTTTATTTGTGTAAATGGAACACTGCAGTAATTACTATCAAAATGCATTCTCTACTGGGGAATTACAGTTTTTTAGATCTAAGAATAAAACGTTTGTTACAACCACTTCCTGAAAAATACCACAAACACTGCCATGGGTCTGAAGAAGACTGGAAAGAAGTTTGGGACTTGCACTCACTGCCTCCTTCATTCGGTGGCTGTGTTTTGGACAGAGGGTGTTTGTTTGTTTGTTTGTTTGGTTTTTGTATGTACTTAAAAACATAACAGCTGTAATAAGAGGAAGGGTACAGTTTGTAAACTGTGAAGCCTCCAGTGTACTGTGCTCATTTCAGAAAGAAGTTTCCGTAACCATTTCGCCACTGGCCATTTTTTCCTCAACAGCAACAAAAACAAAAACAACAACTTGATCTTCTGATGTTTAGAGAGTAGTAATAGCTGATGCTGGCTTCATTAATTCAAGTCTGTGGGAATGAACTGTTTAGACAAAATCTTGGAGATTTTTGAATCTCTGTAGACAGAAGGCTTTGTTGATTTAGTCAGGAAGAGAAAGCTCATATGCACAAAAGCCCTTAGTCACAGAGCTTTCAGTGATTTCAAATGGAATTAAAGATGTAAAACTGAGAGAGAACCTGAGGAGCCTTTAGCGGAGAATAAAGTTATCTAATGTCATACGGACAGCGCAACATTTCTGATAAGTAGCAAATAGTAAGCATTACACATGAGATCCATTGGATGAAAAGTTATCACTTGTAGGTTTTGAAGGGTTTTTCTCTCTTTTTCTTGTTCCTCTCTCTTTTTTTCATGGTCAAACGGCTTTCAAATTTTCCTTACAAACTACAGAAAGGAAAGGAAGCAATAACGATGGTGATGATGGCAACCCAGTTTTACTCCCTTATTTTCCTCCTTTTTCCTCTGGGGGCTCCAGTTCAGTCTTAACCACCCTGTTAACAGTTATTTAGCAAAAAGGAACAGAATGCATTTTTTTCCTGTAGGCTCTCCATATTGGTATATTGAAATAGCAGGGAGGTGGGGTGGGGGGAGCCCATAATGCTTCATTAGTTAATTGTGCAAAGTACAGCTCTTTAGGGGTAAACAAGTGAAGGACATTCGCTGAATGGCCGTCCTCCTCATCACGCATATTATGGCCTAATGATGCTAGTAATGGCGGGAGGCTCCTGGAGAGTCATCTGTCAAATTAGCACATTGAATTATTTATTGCCTAGGAGTAAAATTGTTGAAAGGTAGCAGCTGAGATGTGGTTTTTATGAATCTAAAATTCAAGGGGTGGGGAGAACACCAGAAAATTCACACAGCTGCTTGGAGGGGTTATTTGCTTTTCTAACAGTTCCATTTACTCACAACAGTCTTATTGGATAAAAAGAAAAAAATATATATATATTTCTATCTTAAATCTGGTCTCTCTCTCTCTCTCTCTCTCTCTCTCTCTCTCTCTCTCTCTCTCTCTCTCCCTCTCTCTCTCTGTGTGTGTGTGTGTGTGTGTGTAATCCAAATCTTTGATACCATTATTTATAATATGATGACCAAAGTTCACTTTCTAGTTATTTCAAATCTTCATATCTCATTTAATCTACATCATCTCTGCAAAGGCCAAGACGAGTTATGAGGAGTCATGCCTAGGTGTTAACATGGGGAGTACGGTAATGTCATACACCTGTTCATAATTTCATCTAATATTAAGTTATCTAAGATTAAAAGAAAAGTTGTTCTGGATCCTAGTGGGGAAATCTCCAAACTGAATTCATTGTAAAAGAAGAGAATAAATGTGATAAGAATAACAAATTTGAAATTTAAGCCCGAGGGAGGGAGGAATGTGTGGATACAAGTGAGGGGAAAACAATTGAGCTGTCACCTGAATAAATTAATTAAATAAAAAAAATTAAGCCCTTGAAAGTCATTGTTAAGGGAGGGAGTGTGAAGGAGGGAGAGAGGAAAGAGGGAAGGGCCAAGGACCAAGGGGGGAGAGAAGAGCAAGCGAAAGGAGACAGTTCACCATTTTTCTGTGGTCCCTATTTATTTTTTAAAATCATAATCTTAATTACATAATTACCTGGCCTGATTTGGGGCTCTCACATAGGACACTAATTTCAAACTTCAAGAGCAGCCTCATGCATAAAACCAATCTCAGAGCTGGTGTTTGAGTGACTAGCTTTTTGGGAGTCGGGGGAGTTGAGACAGGGTTTCTCCATGTAGCCTGGGCTGGGCTCACTTTGTAGGCCATGCCATCTCACTAATAAAAAGACAAGGAATATGTCTGTGTCTTGAGAATGAATGACTTTTTGATGATCTAAATAACAACAACAAACAAAAAAAAGAAAGCTTAAGTTACTTTTTAAGAGGAAAATCAGTCTAGAAGAAGCCATTGGAGTAAATAAAAGAAAAAAATATAAATCTAGTTATGTTAGCTCATAGATAGCAACATCTTTTAACAAGTGCGCACTTTACCTTCAAGGAAAAAAATGTTCTCATCTTAAATAGATAAAGGTGGGTATGATGTTAGCAGAAGACTCTTTAGGGAAATATATGTAATGTCTAAAAAATTGTTAATTCTAAAATTACACTCCCTTTCCTTCACCTTCCCTCATACTCCTCACATCTATCCAAAATTTTATCATTGTCACCATCACCTCTGTCACACACAAACACCAAAACCTCATTGACACTGGCTGGTTATAACAGAATGACTGAGACATAGAAAATGTACACACACTGTGCTCAGGAACTTGCTCACTAAGAGAAGAGAAATTATATCAATCAAGGCATAGAGAGTTAGTATCATGTTTCACAATGAAGCTAAAAAATACAACCTGTTATATACACTTGATTTGTTGATATGGGTGAGGTACTTGAGATAGAAATGTCTAGAAAGTTGTTTAAAAAAAAAAACACAGAGAAATATAGCTGAAAAGGAGATGGTAAAAATTTACAACCAAAAATTATAAATTATTGGGACAATGTTATGGGTTATTTGGAGTGGTTTGGCTTATATCTTTCGGTATTTAAAAAAATATTTATGTACTAAGACTCTTAGAGGTGAGCTGTGGTGTGTGTGAAGATGGAGAACAAATTTGCAGTATTGCTTACTCTCTTCCATCTTGTAGGTCCCAGCAACTCAACTCCAGTTAATGGCAAGCACCTGCACCCACTGAGGTTTCCGGCTCACCTTCTTCCTTTCATTTCTTTTGATAAGGTGAACAAGATATTGAATGAGTATCATTCTTAGTAATACCTCAGTTTATGCTTTGAGGAGTTCATATCCCTTCTGCCATTTTCATCATTTTTGGGGAGGTAATTTTAATTGTTTTCAAATTGACTTCCTCTTTGTATATGATAACATTTCAGAACATTTTTTTAGGACTGTAAGATTTTATGTGTATTACATAATAAAAGTATAATTATAGGTGAATCTTTATTTGAGAAGCCTGTACCTGAATGTTCAGCGTGTTCTGTGTGACTGTAGGCTAGGACTTTTACCCACCTCCCTCTCTCTCTCCATATATATATATGGACTTTGATTAATTATATATTAAAATCTTTTATCCATGAACTATATCTTTATGTCACAGTATTATATATACTAACACACACATACACACTCATATATATATATATATATTTTTTGAAAGAGTTATTGCCAATTTGTAGTATTTGAATCTTATTCTTAGCAAAGTTGAAGTACTTGCCCATATCCCTCTATTTCCCCCCAGGTTTATCTTGTTTCTTTATTTTTAATAAAGTTCTGTGTATGTATGTGTGTCTACCTGTGGGTATGTATCAAGTGGGTAAAAGTGCCTAGGGAGTACAGATGATGACATCATATCCTCTGCAGCTGTAGCTACAGGGGAATTTTAAACCTCCCACATGTGTGCTTGGGACAGATCTCCAGTCTTCTGCAAGAGCACTCTGCCCTCTTAAGCAGTGAGCCATCTCTCCAGCCTTCTCTACAGATTATGTGGCTTTAAAGACTAGACTTTGCACTCTTGCTAGTGGTTCCTTCCCATCTTCTTTCCTTTTTTTTTTTTTTTTTTTTCTTTCACTTTCTTTTTTTCTTCACCTTTGTTACTAAAGTTCTTCTCTCTGATGGGCATTCTCCACTTGGATTCTGGACACTCTGGAATTTCCATAATTCTTCTCTTATGTTGATCTACTAAAACCTTATCATTATATTAACTCTATATTTAAAATCCAGTCTGGCTTTTAGGTTGGCCACAGAGGAATCTCAAGCCAGCGTCTAATGCCAATATTCCAAAGGCAAAATTGAGAACTTATATTTATGTTACATAAGCCTATTCAGTTTTCAGTATGGAGAGGGTTTCCTCTTCTCCATATTTGTGTACAAAATAAACCTTACCAGCCTTTTAACTATTCATATTAATATTCTTAAAATTATATCCTTATCTGTTACATAAACATTTAATAGATGAAAATTTTACAGTGTACACACTCTGAGAAGGCAATTCTTAAAAGGAATGTATGTGTTTTCTTATTCCAATACTATCTATTTATATAAAAAAACATGTTTAATATCCTGGATTATTTGAGCCAGGGTTTCTTCTTGTAAGTCTTTAATATTTTGAAACCCTAAGATCTTGTGTTTTGCCTTCCAAAGAGTTGCGCATTGGAGCTATGGGGCAGGGACCACGGCAGGCTGGAGCTGAAGCATCTCCCTGTTAGCTACCTTTGTTGGATGACCAGAGTCCCACACACCTGGGAGCTTCAGTCGGGATGATTATGGGAAGACCTTGCTGACAAACTCGGGTTTGGTTTTTGAAGGGTCTGATATTAAAGGAGGGATATTTAGTTGCAAGGCCTGAGAGAGCAGAGCCAGCTTTCCACCAGGTGGCAATCTTACCCCAGGATATGTGTCACACCAGGGTCCTAAGATTTGGGATGCGCCTCTTCCTAAGGAGACATCAACAGTTCGGGCCTGGAACATGCAGAGTTTCATAAAAAGTGCGAACCTCCTGGTATATGAAAGCATTCCCCTTTTCTTGTCAGGTGACAGTTGAGTAGCTCCACCTTGCTTCAACAAATAAGCCTGGGAGTGCATTTTAGCACTAGTTATAAAGGTATAACTATATTAGCATAACATTTCCACCATCCTTCACAATTTACCATATACCACATATTAGAAAACACTTTTTTTTTTTTTTTTTGGCCAAATGTCAATTTATGGCATTTTCAAAAGATTACATGAGAACGTGTAAAATGCCATCACCCTTGCAGTAGTCTAAAGGCAGGAAAATTAAGTGATTTTTTTTTTTTTTTTTTAGACTATATCTGACTTACTACCATATCTTTCCCTCCAATTAAGGGATTTTGAATGAAATATTTTGAAGCCTATTGTGCAAAAGAACAAAATGGTTCCTCAGGGTGAAGTATTAAAATTCCCATTGTGAGTACAGACAAAAATGATGTTTGTGTTTATTAGACAGAGGAAGCTCAGAGGAGTGTATGCTGTTTTGTAGCATGCTATTTTTTTTTTCATAAAATTTTCTAGTGGTGTGTGATATTGTTATTGCTGCTGCCATTTTGAAACTTAAATGTCACTATTTCTAGCAAACTCAGAAGGAGTTGTCTAAACCCTTTGACCCTCTCCTGTTTTGCTGTGTTTTGGTGTTCTTTAAAAATAAACTTAGGCCGGGCATGGTGGTGCACACCTTTAATCCCAGCACTCCAGAGGCAGAGGCAGGTGGATTGCTATGAGTTCATGCCAGCCTGGTCTACAAAGTGAGTCTAGGAGAGCCAAGGCTACACAGAGAAATCCTGTCTCAAATATATATATAAACTTAGAATTATAAGTTATTATGAAGAATGTAAATATTTATTTTCTACTAATATTATCCATATTCATGGGTTGGTATGTAATGCTCTAATACATGCAGAGATTATGTAGCTTGGGGTTTTTTTTGTTTTGTTTTGTTTTGTTTTTTAGACAGAGTATTTCTACGCAACTAAGGTTGACCCAGAACTTACTATGTAGCCCAGGACGGTCTAAAACTCATGATTCTCCTAAGTCTGCTTCAGGAGTTCTGGGAACACACATACTGTTTACTATGCTGGATACATTGCTCACTGCTTAAGGCACATTAAACACCTTATCTCTCCAAACAATGAGTATTTCTTTAATGTGTAAATGCTCAAAACCCTTCTTTTTAGATTTTGAAATGTACGGTACCTTATGGTCAATATATGAATCTGATACTGCATAATAGCGTTTCAAAAGCCCTTGTCCCTAAAACTCAGTAAACAGTGACCAACTATAGCTTAACCCTCATTAAACAGTCCTTCCACTCCTCCCCCCAAGCTAACTCTTCCCATCCTCTCGGAACTACCGTTCTCCTCACAATCTCTGCAGGAACAAACACACTGGATGTCACAAGTAATTAAGATTATCATGAACGTCATTTATGTTATCTTTTCAAACTTTATAGTTGAACTGTACTCCACTATGCACACGTGGTGTTAATCTGTTTATCACTTGATAAGCGTTAAAGTAGCCATTTCCAATATGGTGTTTGGGTTCATACCTGTAGACAGAGAGGGCGGCGTCACTACTGTTCAGGAACATTAAGTTCTTCTGGCCTATGAATGCACGAGCGCTTGTGTCTCCTTTGACCTATTGTCAAATGCAACTCATTTTAGCCAAGACTGTGTGTGAAAGTGACATCTGTCACTTTGGAAACAAATGTGACATCACCATTATATTTCCCAGTACAGCTTACCTATCAACCCGCGTCACTTAATGACGTCAGAGCAGAAGGAAGTGCCTACTTACAACAGATCCGAAGCCGACACGGGCAATAGGTCTTTGTGGTTGAAGGCCACCGAGGTCTTGAGTTGTTTGCTAGCTTGTCGGAATGTAGGGTACAGTGTAGAGCTCTCTATAATTCAATAGCATAAGATACTAAACATGTATTTTAATTATTCCCCTTTCTAGGGTAGGAAATACGTATAGTATGTGACAGGGTACACCTGGAAAAGTGCTTATCTCAAACTGTAAAGATATTTTCCCAGTACAGAGAAGGTAATTGTAACTTTAGTTTCCATCCTTGGAGTAGAGGCTGAATTGTTTTGTAACTGAGGAACACTCATTTTTTAAAAGAAGATTTGAGAATGTTTTAATTTTTGTAATTTTAAATCAATGTCACAAAATTAGATTTTTATCCAAAAGCATAAAAAGCCATAAACCAATATAGGTAAAAAATATATTTATATTTGGTACACAACTAGTAAAATACTACTTAGATATTTACCATCCTAAGTATTTATACAGGCATTCTCAGATTTGGGAATATTCATTTAGAAATTCTAAGAGTGAAATACTGCATTATTTGATATATCAAAACCCTGGTAATTCCCATGAAATTCAATATTTCTGTCTTGTGTTTAAACAAAAATACATATCCTTTAAAAAGAAGAGAGAACAATTCATTTGTAAGCACTTCTTTTCAGCAACACTCATTTTAAAGAGTCATTGAAAATGTTAAAATTACTTTTATTCATCAAATAAACTTGTAGTTATTTCTAAATGCAGCCATCTCCAATTTGCCTTCTGGCAAATTTCTTTAATAAAAAAAAATTGCACTCAGAGGAAGGACAGCAGGTAGCCAAGAAGAGACTTGATACCCTATGAGAATATATAGGGGGAGGTAATCCCCCTCAGGAACAGTCATAGAGGAGGGGAATAATGGGAAAATGGGGGGGGGGAGGGATGGGAGGATACAAGGGATGGGATAATCATTGAGATGTAACAAGAATAAATTAATAAAAAAATATATACATAAAAAAATTGGATTTAGTATCTTGAAAATTATCACCGTGTTCTTGTATTCTTCATTTGTGTTGTGTATTTAAATCTCATTTGATTCCACATCTAAAAACCATTCTTTGCCCATCAAATAATGCACATTACATGGATGCACGATAGATTTCCAAGGAATTAATGACATCAGCTAATCAATGGCATTTTTCAAACTGAGCCAAGAGTTCTCAAGTTTACGCTGCTTTTGGGGAACTATGTGCTGCCTGAGATGGCTCAAACCACCCAGTGACGTCGTAGCTGTGAGAGATGAGAGAGTATAGATGAGAGAGTGTTCACTCAGAAAAATAAAACAGATTTACGACCTGCTTAAGATGGAATATTTCAGGTAGTTAAGTACAGAACATATGTATGTTTGAAATTTGTTAAATACTATATCTTATAATTAATAATTAACAAACAAATCAAGCATATTGTCATAATAACTTGGAAAGAAAGAGTTATGTCAAGAGGGAGGTTATTGACCACCTCAGTTCCTGGATGTGTAGATGGTATATTTCACATATCATCATATCCTAGAGAGTATAATTATTTCTTGAATACGCTCAGTTTTCCTGACACAGAAAATAATAATATTGTTTGTTACAAAGTACATATAAGTAAATTACATAACTAAAATTTATAAAAAAAATCAATCTTATTAAATGATAATTATGATAAATTGGCTTTTGATAATTTATGTTACTTTATTAAAAATTATATTTTGAGAATTCATATACATACTGTATTTATATAATTCCCAGTTTTTACACATTCACTTCAGAATCCACCCATGCCCATTACTCCCTCTCAGATTTACAACGTGCTATTCTTTAATTATTATTCTTACGTACATGCACACACACAAGTATAGGTAACTTATTATATCAATTTATTGTTGTTCAAGTGTACATGTGTTCACAGTTACCTACTTCAGATTGGGTAACCTATCAGGAAGCTCTTCCCTGGAGAAAAGGAATTCGTCTTCTCTTAGTGGCCACTGATTGCCTTCCTCTAGGTGTGGAACCTTATGAAATTTCCCCAGTCCATTTTTAGTGGTGCTGGCATCCTGTAGGTCTTACTTAAGCAACAATGATGCTGAGATTTCACGGCTATAGCTTCTCTCACGTGTAGAGTAGAACTGCCTAGCAGGAAGTCTCCTAATTTTCTGGCTCTTACAACCTTTCTGTTCCTTTTACAAGAACTGGTCTAGAAGTCTTCTCCCTGAGGACTAGCTCTCAGAGTACCAGAAGGAGCTGCCTTAACTTCCTAGGGAGAAACACAATCAACAGCCATACGCAGATGTTTATATTTATAAACCCTGACAAGGACCAACAGAATAAGACGTCTGTAGGTGCAATCGCCATGCTCATACCTTGGTGGTAACAGCAGCTGCTGGTTTACGTTATCAACAAAAGGATAATCCTGCCTTCACTGGAACTGTGGCCACATACCAAGGTTCAGAGATAGATGTCTGAGATAGATCCTCCACAAACCTTGGGGGAACCTACTACTTCCACCTTGCTTAGTATAATTTCTAAGTGCATTCACCCAAAATATGTGTCCTTATGCTTGCAGTTAAATGTAGCTCTCTCTCCTTATCACATATTGTGTCTCGAGGAATAATAATAATAATAATAATAATAATAATAATAATAATAATAATAATAATAATAATAATGAGGAGGAGGAGGAGGAAGAAAAAGAAGAAGAAGACTATTAAAAAGAATTAAAAAGAGAGTCACGGGAGATAAAAGTTCAGGACACAATTGCAATACTAAGGCTCAACTGGTACAGTATCTCTAGTATTGGTCATTTAAAAAAATTTTTCTCTGATATACCATGTATTCTGTATTATTCAGGTCTGGCAAAAATTTCCTGATGAAAATATACACACATTGTGTTATTTATATAAATGGAAAAATATGAAAAACATCAAATCTTTATTTAGATGATTAAAAAGTTCTAAGAGTCAAACAGATTTCAGGATCTGGCCATTTGTCTGAAATCTTTATTTCAGATAATTTAAACTTAATGAAAATTCAGAAAAAAAAAGGAATCGTCAATGCCATGAAATAAACATATTACACTAAAAATTCAAACTTTTATTTTTTTAATACTTTAACATGTTAGTTTCTGTAGAGTTTATCAAGTGAATAAATCTATGACACCATTGTAATAATCAGATACAGTAACCTGCTGCACTGTAAAAGTACAAAGAGAGGAGTGTTACTCTGCCTTAGTAAGTAGCATTTAGTACATTGCATGAATGCATAATTAGTCCTCCTTACAAACCAGCCTCAGTGAGAGCAAAAATCAACATTAGCTGAGACATTACTGAAGACAGACTTCTCTACCAGACGCATTGTAGACATTCAACAATGTTTTAAAAGACTGTTTCTGAGAATCTACACTGGCACCCACCATGTGTCAGTGTGGACTAGAAACACGGAGGGAATTCCTGGTAGGTATATAACAGTTAGCTGAGCGTGGCGGTTTCCTATGCGGTTCTAGTGACTCCTATGAGCACATGGTTCTGGAGAGCAGATATGTGTCTAGTTTTCAACATTCTTTACAATTTGGCAACATGCAGATGTTTTAACTCATTATATTACACTCGAAGTTAAGATCCTTGCCTTACGTTCTTCCATGTAATAAATTATGCTTGGGATGTGTCTTCCTCCCTGCTTTTAGCACAATGTGTCAAGAATATAGTTCTCTGTTTCTTTCCCCATTCCAATTTGTATTCAAATAATTTTCAGAACTGACATAATCAACTTGTCAATAATATAGCCAAATATATGTGTGCTTGATTTTATGATTGAGACAAATTGCATGCTACCTATAATTTAACTGAAAGCCAGAAATAAAAGTAAAATTTACATGAGTAAAAAGTTCTAAGAGTCAAACAGATTTCAGGCTCTGGCCAATTTTCGTTAAAGATTTTATTTCTTTAAGCTGTTACAATAAAGCTATGGTGCACGAGGATTCTCTGGCTTGTTTAATGTATTACCCAACATCTTTCCATACTGTCTTTTTCTTGTGTGCCAGTGGCTGTCTCCCAGCAGCACCTCAGTTGAGAATTAGTATACAGAACTGCAGCAACAGATCACTGTAAAATGCTCCCCCGTGGTAAAATTTACCAAAATCACTGCTTTCTGTCTTGTCCAAAGTTAAATGTGTGTTAGATTGTTGTAACGATATTGAAAATAACTTCTGTGAATGGGGGTCAGGACAGGTGAGCATCAAGGACCGTATATAAACAGGAAAACTAGATACAAGCTCATAGAATCGGCAAGGGTGGGAAAACGGCACAAAACAATAACCAATGGGCAAGAGAGGAATGCCGCATATTAGACCTGGAAGGTTCTGTACAACTGCGAAACAAGACCGAGTAAGTAGGAGTAGCAGTTAAAGGTTAAAGCAAAGGGCGTATTAAAAGGTTTTCTGGAGCAGACAGTGCCACAGAGGAATATACTGAAACTGTGGGTAGATGTGAAGAAGTCACACGAGTAAAACGAGCATTGGCTAGGACACTCTGACGCAGGCTTCGTTCGGCAAACTCCACACGGAATTCTGCTTAAGGCACAGCGCCCACCCATATTTCTTGCCGTTACTTTCAGGCCAATCCAAAGGATTTGTTCCTTTGGGACTCTAACAGCCACTCTTGCTCTGTGGTCCATGGCTGATCATCCACTGGAGCGTAGACGGAGATCCTCTCGTACAATGGGGGATGCCCTGATAATTATAGTGGCAAGGGTTCTGTGATCTCATTGATATTTGTGGGTGAAAGGGACACAGAAGGCCGCCTCCCCGGTGCTAACTGCAGTATTTTCCCCATTTGGCAGTGGAAAATAGGTAGAGAGTGAAATTTAGACTGTTGGGAGAAGTAAACATTAAAATCTCAGCAAATTTTATTGTATGGTAGAACTGTTTATGCGACTCTTCCCTGGAAACTCAGGGATGTGTTTCACTGGCCGAGGAACAGAGAGGGAAAGTCTCGGGAATCGGACGTTTGTGGAAAGGCTAGCACAGGCAGCAATCTGAGTGACAGAGGTTTTCACACCTGCATTAGGCTTCCCTGCCTTTTCCAAATGACAAGAGAGAAGAAAAAAAGAAAAGAAAAGAAAACTTTGAATTCTCAACAAAGTCTCTCATTTTTAAGGTTTTACCAGTTGCATGAGTTCTCTTTTGATACAGTGTAACCTTTTATCAAGGGGAAAAAACACTTTTTGGAGGAAAAACCCTTAAATTTAACAGAAAAATCTAATTCTTTTTGCTCCTATTGAAGCGTTGGGGAGTGTATCTTTATTAGAGTGCATTTCTACAAAGAGATAAACATTTTAAAAAACAAGCATGAATGGAACCCAGGATAAAATGCATCCATTTGTACAGGAAAATAGCTTTTAGTGAAGAAAATGGTGCAAATTCATCACATGGAGAAAAATGTCATTTCAACACTGATTTTCAAGACCAAAATGCAGAACATTTAATATATTAGCTTTTACCTTTTCTGGATCTAAACTTTTTTTTAAGCCAAAGGATTAATTTCATTAATTTAGAAAAACACCAATTAATTGTCCTGATCTATATAGAAATTGTCTAAACCAGTTCAAAGCTGTCTGTGTAGGAACTTTACAAAAAAAATGTACTTTGAAAACCATGGCATACAACGAGTATTTTCTTCAGCACTAATTTTACAAGAGCTTTTCAATTATCCTATGCATATAACAGGAGTGATGAATGAAAGTTGTTCGCTTTACAAAATAGACTCTCATATCAGTCCTGCTGGCCTTTTTGTCTCTCTTGTGTTAAACGCAGCTCAACATGCCATGACATACAGCTGATAAAAGGGCATCTGTCACAAGGGACTAAGTACCAAAATCAACAATTTGCATAGTGAACAAGGTTTATATTGTGGTGACTCATGTCGCCTGGTTCCGAACAATGGGATGAACAGTCCCTTATGGCCTCTACTAAGCACTAGACATGTGGCCTTAGAAAAAGAAATCCCCTCTCATCCCACTTTTCCACAGTGGTGCTTTGTTAGTTCACAGCAAGGGTTTGACTTCGTGCCCTGGTCTCTGCCTGAGAGGAAGTCCAGCTCAATTCAATTTGCATCCCTCTGCCTTTTAGTAATGAAACAGCATCCATCAGAGCAGGCACCAGGATAATGCAGAGCAGATGGCAGAGTTTTTTCTAATTAGATTCTGGGAGGCCTGTTTGCTACAGTAAATGTGTGTGCATTTGCTTATTTCACACTTATTTCTGTAACAACAGCTTAGTAGGGACAAGATACAAATGAACACAGGTAGACAGCCTCACTTAAGATCTAATTACTACACATCCATGATTTTAATTCATTTACTATTCTCTATCTCTGTTTGATTAATTATAGGTATAGAAAGGCTCTTTGATCTAAAAATTTGTTATCTTATGAAAATTATTTTATTTTCCTCCTCTTGTCCTCCTGTTTCTTTCTTCTATTTCTTTCTTTTTGGTTGCCCCCAAATTACTGGGAAGCAATTACAATACTAAATACTTATAGTTAATTTTAGATTCTAATTAAATATTCCCTGTGAAAATTCCAGTACCCGAAGGAATACACTCTTTGTTTTACTGTCAGAGTTGTCAAAATACATATTTATGCATTCAAAAATATTTTCAAAGGCTTGCATTGTGTGTTTTCACCTCCTAGTATTTAGCACACCACCATACTGTAAGTTGTCTTGTTTATTACTGTCTATTTAATCTTTTCTAGTTGGAAAGTCACTGATGAGCAAACATCCAGGATTTGGCAGTTTTGGTGGTGAATCTCTCAGGGGTAGAAATTTTAAATACTTAGTCACACCCTTGTTTTACCAATTTGCAGCTTCCTTAGTTTTCTAAACATTTTAGGCAAACACATGAGAGAGAGAGAGAGAGAGAGAGAGAGAGAGAGAGAGAGAGAGAGAGACAGACAGACAGACAGACAGACAGACAGACAGACACAGAGAGAGGGGGATTGAGAATCTGCCTAAGAGGTCCCTTGCATGATGACAATTGATCCTCTCACTCAGTAGATGACAATGGATATTTAAATCAATGTCTTGACAGTAGGAGTTTTTAAAATGCACAATTGGGTTATGTAATAATAAACGTCTGCATCTAAAGTAATTTTATGCTTTTCTAGGTTGAAACATTTACCAATGAGAGTCTTCCAGATGAAGTCTTACCACATAGGCGGTGGCCCACTCACACTTAAAGCAACAAATGCATTGCATTCACAAATATCCAGATGTTTAATTAGGACATTTGCTACCACAGAGCTGTGTGTTCTCTTGCCTTCTGCACTGTGCTAAGTGTCATCTACTTTTCCCACCCGGAACAGAAATATTGCAGCCCTGCTTGATGAGTTGTATCGTACACTCCCTCCCTCTTTCTATCACATATCCTTAATTTATTGTCATTCAACTTCCCAGGTTATTCCTAAATCAATTTCTTTTGCCTCCACATCTCCAACTAGTCTTCGAGTAGGTTTCTATTCTAATCCTAAGTAGAGCAAAATCCCAGCCTCTCTTCTTAATGCCTCCTACTCAGATTCTATCACAACAGTGATCTTTTTATTAGAAATGTAAATATAACCAGGGAAGTTCTATGACTTTTTATAACCTTTGCCATCTCCCTCATGCCTAGAGAATGAAATCTGATTTTATATAAGAGCAGATGATTTCTCATACAACAGTGAAAACAAGGTGTTCTGTCTCTTTACTGCACTCTAGGTAGAGGTCTAGCAGGTAGACTCTATGGCATGGGATGGTGCAGAAAACCTGTGAGTTTTGTTCAATCAGTGTGCACATCTTCTCAATGTCTGGTGTCTAGGTTTTGCTATGTTTGCTCATGATGTGATTCCTTTATTTGTCCATTTGATCAAAAACATATTCAGTCAGTCATGGTGGCGCATGCCTTTAATGCCAGCACTCGAGAGGCAGAGGCAGGTGGATCGCTGTGAGTTCGAGGGCAGCCTGGTCTACAAAGCAAGTCCAGGACAGCCAAGGCTACACAGGGAAACCCTGTCTCGAAAACCAAAAACAGACAACAACAACAAAAACTGTTCAGCTTCTGGTGTGCAAGCATTGTATATGCCTCACATCAATTGTGTACCTTAGGCTGCTTCCAGGAGCTTGTCCACACTGTTAAGCCAGTCCCATGGATGGCTCCCCAACATTCTTTGCATTTCTAATCCCACTAAAATTATAAACATCGTTGCTTTTTCCTGGATCTTGGTGAATCTGCCTTTTTTTTTTTTTTAACAGGTAGACAGGGTTGCATCCCCAGCCAGGCATGATGACTCGCACCTTAAATCCCAGCACGTGAGAGACAGAGGCAGGTGGATCTCTGTGAGTTTGAGGCCAGCCTGGGCCTTTAGTCTCTTCTAAAATTAATGCTGAAAACAGCATACAAACTAATTGTTCATTACTCTCTATATAAATCATTATTATAATGATGATAACAGGCAGATTCTGACAACACAGTAGACAGATTTGGTAATCAGAGACAATTCCATATTCAGACTTGTTAGTGCCCTTCACTACAGACATTTTCTTTTTCAAATGGTTTTGGGTTTTTCCTGTACATATAATCTGTCCATTCTTCCACACATTAAATTAATATGTTCCTTTATTATGGTGAGTACCCAGCTAGCCCATGGCTCTGGTTGCTCCTATAGAGAGAAGCTTTACAAAGCTATTACACTGTTTTTGTTTTTTTTTGTTGTTTGTTTGTTTGTTTGTTTGTTTGTTTCTGGTCCCTTTGCACATTTAGCTCAATTTTGAACTGATTAACTTCTCTAGCTATTGACTTGCCATTTTTTTTTTCTGTAGAGTAAAAAGTCTTTTTTCCCCGGGAGGTATTGAGAAGAGAAGGGCTTGGGGCTGGAGAGAGGTGAACAAGAGGTGAGTATGGCCTTGAGGTGTTATACACACATATGAAATTGTCAAAGAATATGTTTTCAGAAATTTAAAAGGCTTTGTCAAGAACGCTTAGCAAAAGTCCCAAGAAAACTTACAATTAATGCCTAGCAATATTTCTAACGTGCAGCCACAGATTGCTCTTCGTCCATTTCTCAAAGGCATAGATCTCACTTCACAAAGTACATGTGATAGAGACGTACAGGTGTTTTCTTTCTCTCCAGAGCGAAACTCTTAATTCATGGAGCTGCTTTTATTTTTGACTCCACAACACGAACTCCCCCCCCCCACCCCGGCCACAGCAGCTCAACAGCGAGACAAGGTATGTTTCATCTTTCAGATGGCAGCTGTGCATTGTGGGTAGCCAGTTTACCGTTCTAGGCTTTTCCAACTTTCAATTTATGTAAACTATGAAGAACAAACTAATCTGGCTCGTGAATATCAACAAGTACTGAATCATGTGACCCCAGAGTTGCCCATCAGAGTTGCCCTCAGCGTTGCCTGTCAGAGTTGCCCTCAGAGTTGCCCTCAGAGTTGCCCTCAGAGTTGCCCTCAGAGTTGCCCTCAGAGTTGCCCGTCAGAGTTGCCCTCAGAGTTGCCCTCAGAGTTGCCCGTCAGAGTTGCCCTCAGAGTTGCCCTCAGAGTTGCCCGTCAGAGTTGCCCGTCAGAGTTGCCCGTCAGACTTCTGTGCACATGCGCGAGCATGTGAGACTAATGGGTGACGGAAGACTTGGCTAGATGAGACAACTGACAGTATTCTGTGCATATTTGGCTTAGTCTTTCCGTTCCCAAAATTTGTTTATAACATTCATTCAGTTATCTAAAGTTCACATCTTTTATTTTTTTCATCTTCAAGTTGACATATAGCTCACATGCTGTAAATGTCCACCCATTTCATGTGCAGGTAAGTTCACAACATTGTGAAACAATGGCATTTCTAAATTTAATGATACACTTACTATAAGCAACCAAGATAGCTTCGGTCATAAGTGCCAATTGAGACAATGTATTTTCTTGTTTAATTCTTCTCCTTTTAGAAATTGTTGTTTTCTCTATATTGAGTTTGTTAAGAGTAGTGGTCACATGTGTAGATTTTGTATTCTCTGTTAATTATTTGTTTAAAATATTATGTATAATTATAGTATATAATTACATATATTGTATACATATTATTTAACTTGATAATTTACTAAGCAAGCAGAACTCCTTAGAGCAAAGTCATGTACTCCTCCACACTTAATTGAGTCAAGTACATGTGAGGAGCATGTTGTGATGTCTCTTTGAACCTTTGGAAATTAATCTCTCCTATGGACGGGATATAGCTTTTACATTTGTATATTTCTAAACAAAAATATCTCAAGAAATTGTACTCTCAGATACAATTATGCTTCTTTTCCATCTGGACATTTTAAAAAGTAGATGAAGTTAGGAATACTCTATTTATCAGCATGCAACAGGAGTCCGGCGATGCTCCTTATCACATCCTCCTAAAATTGTCTTTTCTGTCACTTCCCATAACTAGAAGTTTGTTCTTTAAATGGATGTTTTAAACCCATGGGTTCTTGATTGTTCACTTCCTAGAGGAAGATTACCATGGGTCTTCTGACCCTTATGACTAGATATTACTGTACTAATGAAAAACAGTGGTGCTTTATTTATAATGGCCTTGGGGTCAATTATCAATGTATCATCATGTCCTGCAGATTTAAAATAGAATATACTGTGCAGTATAACCAGGGGAAAACTTGACATTAAGTAGATTCTCTGAGTTTGGACTTAATAAAAAATAAAATAAAATAAAAAGAGCGCTGCCTAAAAGGTTCCTCCAACTGTAAATTATATTAGGTAGCTTTTAATACAAGACAATGGGAAACTGAACAACCAAATTACAGAGATTTCTGCATGGCTGTTTTGTGTCTCATGGATGTGAACAATCTCCGGATGATATGCTAATACACAGAAACAGTATTTCTAAACCTTGAGAATGACACAGAAGCCAAAGAGTTTTCACTGATGTCAATTTTGTTTAGACACTCCAGTATTTATTTCCAAAATCCACTTATTTTCAGAGGGCTTTCTGCTAACCCCAGAACAGTGCTCAGGACACTTGAGTTGCTTCGTGTGCCAAAAGGTACCTTTATTTTTTAATTTTTGTCTTGGTTTTTTTTTTTTAATTTAATTAATATATTCAGATTACAACTAAATTGTTATCCCATCACTTGTATCCTCCCAGTGCTCCCTCCCTCCTGCTTTCCCCCCAAAAGGAAACTTTGGTTGGCCACATAGGCCACATAAATCTGGCTCATATCACCTTTTCTGCTGGCAGGATAGCATGGTATTTATAGTTTAACACCAATTTTATTAATTTTTAATATTTTATTAATTCATTCATATTACATCTCAGTAGTTATCCCATCCTTTACATCATTCCATTCCTCCCTCCCTCCCGCTTTTCCCCTACTTCCCTGCCCTATGACTGTGACTGAGGGGGACCTCCTCCCCCTGTATATGCTCATAGGGTATCAAGTCTCTTCTTAGTAACCTGCTATCCTTCCTCTGAGTGCCACCAGGTCTCCCATCCAGGGGACATGGTCAAATATGGGGCACCAGAGTTCATGCAAAAGTCAGACCCCACTCTCCACTCAACTGTGGAGAATGTCCTGTCCATTGGCTAGATCTGGGTAGGGGTTCGAAGTTTACTGCATGTATTGTCCTTTGCTGGTGCCATAGTTTGAGCAGGACCCTTGGATCCAGATTTGCCCATCATAATGTTCTACTTGTAGGTTTCTAGGACCCTCTGTATCCTTCTATTTCCCCATTCTCCCATGCTTCTCTCACCTAGAGTCCCAATAGGATGTCCTCTCCTCTAACCCACTTTCCTGGTAAATGAAGACTTTCATGGGACATGCCCCTTGGGCTAGTTAACACCCATTTTAAAGAGTACCAATTCCCATGTATATGTAGCTAGCCACCATCAGAGTCATGCCCTCATATTAGGGGGAGATGCATCTTTCATGATCCACTTTCTTCCTACAGAACTCCAACAGACATCAGGAGAACGTACAGTAGTATGAGGCTGAAGTTTAGCTATACCTTTGAGAAAACTCAGGCTATGTACTGTGACATCTGAAGATACAGTTCACCTGATAAGACTCACCCAAAGGGGCCTGCACAAGCTGCTGGACCAACCAAGGACAATGCACACAGTAAACCTAGATCCTCTGTTCAGGTCTAGCCAATGCACAGCTCATTCTCCATGGTTGTGGGGGCAGGGAGCCGCGGTTGCGGTGGGGGTGGGGGAGAACTGCCTCTGACATGAACTCTGGTGCTCCCAATTTGATCGCCTCCACTTGTTGCAGAGGTCCAGGGGCACTCAGAGGAAAGAGAAGCAGGCTATCAGGACCTGATAGGCTGTAGTCATATGGTGAGGGAGGAGGCCCCTTCTGTCAGAAACCGAGGGGAGGGGAATAGGGCAGAAGAGGAGAGGGAGAGGTAGCAGGAAGATGCAAGTGAGGGGATAACAATCGATGTAATCTGAACAAATTATTTTTTTTAAAGGCTTACCTAGTGAAGACAGGATATTCTAAGCACTAGTTCTATTTCAAGATTTCAAGCATCACATAGAACCATATTGACCAGTGTGTAAGAAAGCATAGCTGTCAGATATTCTTATTTTTAGAGAACGTCCTTTCAAAGACTCTGCTCTAGAAAGCTGAAGGCCAATGATTTACACGGTGGAGCCCATGTCATCTTCCTCTTAAGAGGGACAGGACCTCAGAGAGCTCATAAAAGCAAATATGGAAGGAAAAAAAAAAAACTACTGTAAGATATTGTAGATTTTAAAATTCTAAATGTCTGTCAAAGTAGGAAAATATATTTTCCCAAAACTTAGTTTCTTGTAGGTTTGTATTAACTTAAATAAAATTGACATGAGTAGAATTTATAATCCTGGCATAGGAATATCAATTAAATATTACCTTTCCATACTGACATTCAGCTTAACATCTCTTGCTTTGGATTACCTGTAGAACTCAATTCTTTACAGTCTAAACTTGGAAGTCATATTAATATTGGAGTAAAGTATTTCAGTAATAGAAAAAAAACTAACTTGTGTCATAAAATAGTACAGTGATAACACGTATTAGAATGAGCAATTACATTCTTTATATTATCTGGAAGTTTGGTTGAAAGAATCTTTAATGTAAACAACCTCTGTAATTTCCCTTCCCTCATATTACACAAGCAGACCATTGAGGTGTTCTCTTTGGGTATGCATTTCTATCTATTCTTTTTTTAATATGTGTGTTTTTTTTTTTAAACCATTTACTCTAAGAATGAGTCTCACAAACTATAAGAGCAACTGCTCTCCCTGAAAGAGAGGGCTTTGTATATTAACACAGATGGGAAGGTAGCATTCTTGGAAGAAAAGGCATTACCCAGTGTCAATCTGGGTCCAGTTCTGGTGTGTACTTGTCCAAAGAGCACCAACAGGTTGCCGAGGCTCGGCAGGGTTGGTGAAGTGCCTTTGTAGAGCTCTCTCACCGCATACCCAGTGCCCTGTCTGAGCAGTTGATGAATGTACTTCAGGCAGGGCTAGGATAAGGCACAGTACAGTTTTCTAAGCGGTGATAAATGACCACCTTTGTGTGAGATGGGTTAGGTGGGAGGGCCACCCTTTGACAAGGCAGAAAATGAAATGATTACTATTGGATTCTATTGACTTGTCTGCTAAGAACAGTTGTGCCTCTTCCTAGAGGTTAATTGGACTTGAACTCAAGAAATTAAGAGGTCAGCTGGGGTCACAGTGACAGCAGGCCCACTTTCAACTTGCTGTTCATAACATTTGGCAGATGGAGGATGAATCTGGGAATTTTAGCCTTGGTGCAGTTCAACTTCCTTAAGAATAATGGTTTGCACAAATCATTCAGTAAACAACAGATTTGAATTGCACACAAAAATGAAACATGATTTCACATCCTATCAGGCCTATGTACTTAGCTATACATTTTTTGTGACAATAACAAGTAGATTAATTATTTTCATTGTTGACAGAAGTAGACACACTTGCAGTATATTTACATAGAAGATACTTTTAAGAAATTTGGATTTAAGAATAAAGATGTAGCCGGGCAGTGGTGGCACGTGCCGCGGATCACTGTGAGTTTGAGGCCAACCTGGTCTACAAAGTGAGTCTAGGACAGCCAAGGCTACACAGAGAAATCCTGTAATGGAAAAAAAGAATAAAGATGCAGAGATGTTTGGATGGCCACACACATACACAGAGACATATGTACTTTATCACAGAAAATATAAAGAAAGCATAGTGAGATATTCCACAAAATACCCACTGAGTTTTCTAACCAGATACTGTCTAACATATATTTTTCATACTGCTCAA
This sequence comes from Acomys russatus, assembly GCF_903995435.1. Lineage (NCBI taxonomy): Eukaryota > Metazoa > Chordata > Mammalia > Rodentia > Muridae > Acomys > Acomys russatus. The sequence continues at coordinate 3,978,626 of NC_067166.1, read as the reverse complement.
TCTTTCTGTTATTGCAGGTGTAAGAACATTTCACATTTTTTTTGTTTCTTTTCTTATTTATTTATTTTTTTTATTAATTTATTCTTGTTACATCTCAATGTTTATCCCCATTTCACATTTTTAAGGAATGCTTTTGTTCTGTTTCATTTTGAGACAGGGGTTCTCTCTGTAATCCTGGATGTTCTGGAAGTCAATCTGTAGACAAAGGTGGTCTCAAACTCAGAGATCTGTCTGCCTCTGCTTTCAAAGTGCTGGGATTAAAGGCATAAAATGCTGTAGTTACATTGTTTCCTGAAAAGGTCTGCTAATTTAGTCTCACAAGGCTTATTTCAACGTCAATGCTCTTTCCTTGGTCCCTTTTCACTTTAGAGTCATCTAACGCTCACTTAGTATTTCCCATGGGGACACCTGTCTTAGTACTTACCTCACAATAAGCACCAGTGGGAAACAGTTCCAGAGGGCTTGGCCTGGGCCAGGGGTATGGAACGCAGCTGGTGAGGAAGAGCGTCAGCAGGGATGGGGCTGGTCAGTGGCAGCCTGAGGGTGAAGAGAAAAGCCCATCTTCTAAACACTGGTGCTTCACCAGCAGATGTGCAAGTTGGGCAGCATGTAGGAAGGATAGAGCCACACTCCTCGGGAATCTTATGCCTTAGAAATGTTTGTTAGCTCACTTCAGCTTCACACAGCAATAGAGCATTGTTAAGCTATAACCTTCATTTTTCAGTTGTTGCTTATCCACAATTTCATGCTACCAGAACACTATAAAACAAAATGGAAGAAGTCCCACGTTCTTAACCATACTCAACCTCTCTCCCTCAACTCCTCCTACACTCATCCCCTTCACACTATCTCCTGTGGGAATCTTATTACCAAGGTACTTGCTCATCTGTGTTCACTGCTGTCCTGGTCACTACATCTTGGAACAGCTTAGATAGCCATCAACTGATGAGTAGATCGTGAAAGTGCGAAACACTTACAGGGCGAATATCACTCCACTGCTATGAAAATAAATACAAAATTTGCAAGTAAATGGATGAAGCCAGAAACAATCATTCTGAGTGAAAACAACCCAGAACCAAAAAGATAAGGATCATAGGTTTTCTCTCTTTTGCAAATGCTATCTTTGACTCCTCAGATGTGTGTTCTCCTTTGGAGCATTCGAGAGGTCGGGAATTTAGAAGGGGCCTTCGGAGAAAAGCTTTCAAGACAAGGCATAGAAGGCAGTGGTGTGAAGGGATAAAGGGGATAAAGGAACAGGAAGGAGATACTCAGGTGTGGGACTGGGACGGGAGGGCAGCTCACAGGATAGAATATAGGAAAAGGATACCTAATATTTCTGCAGATTCCAAATTCAAACCTAAAATATGCACAGTCTTTAAAGACTGCTTCATCTTCCCTGTTGAAACTCAGAAACTGGGCCTGCAAATGCTGCACTCCTCTCAACCTTTTTACTCTCCATATTCCCACAGAGACAGCGCAGTAAGCGCTAAGCACTCAACAGCGCCTTCAGCTCCAAAACTGTTCTCCAGAATCCTCCCCCTAAACAATATGTTCAGATTCATTAGATCAAAACTCCTTCTCTGCTACCAATTCATACCCTAATTACTTCTCTGTTGCTGTAAGAAATACCATGATAAAAGAAAAAAAAAGTAAGCTTGGATGAAAGGATTTGTTCTTACTTAGAATGTTATAGTCCATTATTAAGAAAAACTAAGGCAGGAACTCAAGATATATCATAATGTAAAGAATATCAATTATTAAAGTATATCAAAATTCATTAATATCATTACCAAAAAACTGATTATAAAGGCTTCGATACTTACCACCATCCAGCCAGACTTTTACTGGTCTTTAATATGATAATGGACCAGCATTAGCTGTTTATAGAGAGGATATTATTTGATTTGTGTATTGAACTATTATCATGCTTAAAATTAGTGAAATCAGCTGTCATAGATGCAATAAAGTCAGGCATGATCTGGTGGGGGAGTTGGTGTAATACCCATGTTTACATCAACCAATTCAAAGGTTGGACATCATCCAACTCATCACCACAAAAGAAAGAACAAATGGGGACATTTTGTAAATATAATTACTTGGAAGCTCTCTCCCAAATATTTGCATTGTATTGACACAGATTTATTGATACGTATTAATTCTTCCATTATAACAAAATGGCTTGTTATATGGGGTGTAAGGTTCAAGGGCCTGTTCTTACAGTGCTCTCTCTGGTCTTCCCAGGTAAGAAATGTACTCGCTTGTTTTAGTTTCTTCATCAGTGCAAGGGGAGACAATTGGTGTTCATGAAGCTTAAACTAGTCACTGAATGTAAAACATTTTTTCTTTTCATAATATTTTTATTGCTAATTTGGGAATTTTACATGAAGAACCCTGAGTACACTTCCTTCTTATTCCCTCCAGGACTGCCCTCCCACCCTTGCGGTCTCCCCTCCTCCTGCAAAGAAAAACAACAACAAGAAAAAAAGTCTAATTTGCATTGCCCATATACCCACTGGAGCATAATCAAACTCTTAATGAAAGAGCCAGCCCCTTAAAGAAAACCGAACCCTTCCCTACCCACACCTCTGCCAGAAGGCGCTAACTGTGGAGAGCTACAGATGCTTCGGCATCCTTATCAGTTTCCTGATTATCTTAATCTTTTTTTAAAAACTTAGCATTTGTCAATTTTACATCATGTACTCCAATTCTACTCATCTCCCCGTATCTCATCCCTCTATATCTGCCTTGCAACTCACCCCCCAAAAAACAAAAAACAAAACCAAACCAAAACAAAAACAATCTTGCTACAGAAGCTGCAGTGTGTCACTATGCACCACACAGTAGATACCCTTTTGCCCAAACAGCTTTGCTTGCTAATATTCATTACAAGGAGTCAGTGGTCTGGGTCAAGACCTCTGGCTTCTGCTACAATATCAACACTGATCCTCACCAGGACTCCTGTTGCATATGCTGCCGTCCTGTGCCATGGAGATCCTCAAGCTTTGGTTCTTAGGGACTGGCCCCTTCCTGCATTCCAACAGCTCATAGATGGGGTAGTTGTTGGAGTGAGCCAGTTCAGAGCCTTGGAACTGGGCTTGGGTGGTAGCTGAGCTGGGAAGGCCATCTTCTCTTCTACGCCTGTGCCACCAGAGCCAGCTCTCTAACTTTGCCCAAGCAGGGCGCACGGACAGCTCTTCCACGACAGCTGGCAAGGAGCAGGAGAGGCTCTCCTGTGCTCATGGCATCAGGGCCAGCTCTCCAGCACTGTCCAAGAGAGGAGTAGGGCCAGCTCACCTGCTCTTGCTCCCTTGGTGCTGGCTGTTCTGTGACCACACCACCAGAGCCAGAGCTCCTGCACTACCAAGTTGAGGTGCAGGGCCTCTCTCCAGAGTTCTGAAGCTGGTGAGAAATGGGAACAACGCTCTTGCACCCGAGCCACCATGGCCAGGTCTCCCAGTCCACCCAGGTGAAGGTGTAAAGTGGTCCCATACCTTGTCACAAGTTTTACACGTTCTCTTTCATGGCTTTCCATGTAGGCGGTCACTTTGGAGGGGTAGCAGGGGTTATCACATAGGCCTTCTCTGTCACTCCTCTACTGTGAGTCTACAGTCATCAATACCACCACAGAAGTAGCTTCCCTGCTTTTTACAATCAGCAGGAACCCAGATCATGCACTTCCACATAGTCTTATGCATCAGGAAGTGCCATGGAGTTCGGCATGGTCTCAGGTGGCAATACAGCCGATGGCCACCTACATGGAAATCTGCTGCAGAATGGGCTGCAGACACAATACAACCTTTCGTGGCAGCACAGGCCACCCTCATTTTTTTATATCTGTGACCTATGTTGCCACTGAGGGCCATGTGGATGCCTGTAGTCTGTACCTCCACCTGGGGCCATGTTGGTATGAACGTCAAGCATTTTATGCACTATATCGTCAATATCTTTCAGTATTAAGTATCATATCCTAGTAACACAAGAGGCGACAACTTTTAAAGAGTCCTGTTAGGAACACTAGTCTCTCATAAAGGTGCACAGAGATTGTAGGATGACAGGAGTTTAGGTATGTCTCCTGCAGCAGACGGGAGGAAACACAGAGGTCTACAGCTGCACAATGTGGAGAGAGAGAGAGAGAGAGAGAGAGAGAGAGAGAGAGAGAGAGAGAGAGAGAGAGAGAGAGAGAGAGAGAGAGAGAGAGAGAGAGAGAGAGAGAGAGAGAGAGAGAGAGAGAGAGAGAGAGAGAGAGACCCTTGGAACACTCAGTCCTCAGTGGGATTTCTTCCTCTGTAGGCTTTGAACATTTTCAAACCTACTTTGTTTAGGTTCTTTTATGCTTCTACCTCCCTTCCAACCCACCTACCCTAAATAGGAGAGAAAGGAGGTTCATGGGAAGAGGATAAGTAGACCTTTTTTGGCTCAGTTCCCTGGAGTGACTCCGCTGGTGCAGTCGGCAGGATTCCAGCAGACCTGTTAAAACGGCAAACCAGAAATTCAGCAAAAATGACTCCAACTGCAGCCAATGGAATCCGGAGCAGCAGCCTGAACCTCGAAACCTTCTCTGGAATGGTTATTTCTAGAATAATCTGGAAGGGTATCCATGGGCAGCCAAACAATAGAAAATGATGCCAAGATTAAAAAAAAAAACAAAAAAAAAAACCACTGCACACCCTGACAGAAGTCTGTTTCATAATCCTACACTAGGAATCAAAACAAAAACCTATTTACGTTCACTCACTACCTTCATCTAATTCCTCTCCTGGGTCTCAAGCAACATTGCAGAAGAAGAGGCAGAAAGATTGTAAGAGCCACTGGGGCAGAAGACACAAAAGAAACAATGTATTATAGACAAGGCAGAACTCTAAGCGCGTGTGAACTCACAGGCACTGTGGCAGTTACACAACGGGTGCATAGCTCTAAGCCAGATGGAATCACAATGCTGAGAGGGCAAACGGACACAACTCCCGTCCTCAACCCAGAAGCTCTAGTCAAATCATAACTGGTGGCAAAGGAAAACATTAGTTTTCACCAATGGAGTTGCACCGGGTGTAGAACCACACGTAAGGTCAGTCCCATGCCCAGCAGGGGACAGCCAGCACAGCATGAACTCAATGGTAGTTTTGGAGGATTTTTGTCTCATAACGCTCTCTCTGGGCAGGTGTTTGCGCTTACACACCTTTCAGTCATACCCTGCCGGTTCCGGGTTTGCTTTTATGTGTTTTCCCTGTGTGAATGCGAATGCCTCAGCGTCTGTGTGGGTTTCTGGTGCTTTGTCTCTGGCTCTTTGTTTGTTATCATCTATTCTACTTTGTTTTTTATTTTATCTTATTATTTTTTTTTGCATTTTTTTATTAATTTATTCTTGTTACATCTCAATGTTTATCCCATCCCTTGTATCCTCCCATTCCTCCCCCCCCCCATTTTCCCATTATTCCCCTCCCCTATGTCAGCCGTTAAAGGCTAGGCTCACAACCAAAAAAAATATTTTATCTTATTATTACTTTTAGTTGTCTGTTTATATTCTAATGAGGGGGTGATGCAGATGTGGATTTGGAAAGAGGAGGATCTGAAGGGAAAATCATCCTTTTGTGTGTGTGTGTGTGTGTGTGTGTGTGTGTGAGAGAGAGAGAGAGAGAGAGAGAGAGAGAGAGAGAGAGAGAGAGAGAGAGAGAGAGAGAGACAGACAGACAGAGAGAGAGGAGAGAGAGAAACAGAGACAGAGAGACAGAGACAGAGAGAGACAGACAGACAGAGAGACAGAGAGAGACAGAGACACAGAGAGACAGAGACAGAGAGAGACAGGGGAGGAGCTTTCCTAGTCTAGCCCTAGCTGTCCCAGAACTTGCTCTGTAGATCAGGCTGGCCTCAAACTCAGAGATCCATCTGTCTCTTCCTCCTGAGTGCTGGGATTAAAGCTGTGAACCACCACTCCTGGCTCTTAAAAACATACTCTCAATAAAAGAAAAGATATGTCCTTTGTGTTCCAAGTATAGGATTCCTTATAAACAAGTGGAGTTTGAATGCGAGCCCACTCGTGGATTGAGACAGAGGCCATGAAATAGCTACAGCCCGTGACAAATGAAACACTCAAAGTACAGCACATGGGAAAGAGGGCGCTTACATGTTGAAACAGCATAAAGTGAAAAGAAGTAACCTAAGTAATACATTTTAATGACAGTATCAAATCAGGAGAAGCCATGATATTTAAATACAGGAATAAGAAAATACATATTTCAAAATTAAAATTATGCACTATGAGAGTGTAAGTCATCTAACAAAATGATTCCCTATGCATGGCTCCACTCTATAACAACACCAAATGGACAAAATTATAGACGGGCATAAGCATAAGTAAATGTATTTTTTCATCTATGCTTTACACATAATCTACAGAGAAGTAAATGGATGGTAAAAATCTATTTTGGGCAAAAAACATATTAGCAAAAGTGTTCCTTGTTATTTAAAAGAATATTTAATTAATTAAAAATAAACTAACATCAGAAACATAGGTAATAATATGAAGAAGTAAATAAGAAGAAATGACAATAATTATGCAAAAATTTTATCTTGGGTAATAATTAAATGCATATTTTAAAAGGAATAAAGCTTTAATGTAAAATGATTAGACATAATAATTCAAGATTTGGCTATGTGAGCATTTATCTAGCATGTAATAGAGTTATGAACAAAAAATTCATCATAACAGCACTGTCACAAATTAAAAAATGAAAAATAGGTATGTTGATTCTATTATATAATAATTTGTAAGTAATTAGATAAATATGCTATTTATCAAAGCCTACTTAAATTCACATTTGTTAACATAAGACATATTTGGTTTATCTTTAAATGCATATATTATATAATAATTTATTGGCAAAACTAGCTATTCTTTATGTAAATTTCTAACATTAACTTATCCAGTTCCAATACTTAAATTATATTTTGGATTGTAAAATATTTTTAGTACTTATACTTAAAATTTTGAGTATGTTACATTATGTTTAATAGTAATAATTTATACTAAATAAAAATATTAAAAATCTATACAAATACTATAATACAAAACTATAAAATAAAATATAATCCATAATTCAATTATAATTTCCACAAAATATTACATTTTTTAACAGAAATAAAGGAAGTGGGGTATGACTTTCACATGAACTCTGGTGCCTCACATTTGACCATGTCCCCCGGATGGGGAGGCCTGGTGGCACTCAGAGGAAGGACAGCAGGTTACCAAGAAGAGACTTGATACCCTATGAGCATATACAGGGGGAGGTAATCCCCCTCAGGAACAGTCATAGGGGAGAGGAATAAGGGGAAAATGGGAGGGAGGGAAGAATGGGAGGATAGAAGGGATGGGATAACCATTGAGATGTAACAAGAATAAATTAATAAAAAAATTTTAAAAAGTTTTAAAAGCAAATTAAAGCAGAATATTTTTAAAATAATTTGATGACTTTAAAAATAATGAAGATCACATCCAAATATCCAAAAATTACATTTTAAGCTGTTAGTTTGTATAGTTCTTCCAGATCTGATAGAAATCATGTACTAAATAAATTCCAAATTAAACTCCAATGTCTCCCATGAAATCTCAGTACTAATAGCACAATAAAAGTGCAACCGCTATAACAAAATCACACCATTAGAATTTCCCCATAGTTGTACGTCACAGAAGCATGATAGCCACATTACTATAATTTGTCCTCACTGATTCATATGCTGTTGGTCTCAAGGTAACCTCCACATGCACTAAAGATGCTCTTGTTTAACATCATAATTTTTGTTCAAAAAAAAAAAAAAAAATGGAGGCTGTGTGCTCTGGGGACCAGGATATGAGGAAGGCTCAATTTTCTTCACACACATATTTTATTACAAACTCATTAACTGAGAGTACTTCACTTATAACCTGATTAACCTAAACAATAGGAAAAGAAGATTAAAGAATACGATACTGAAACTGTAAGGATATCAGTTCCGAGGAGCGATTCTCCTGGCCTGATCAGCAGGATTTCTTCTGCTCGAACCTGGAGCAACCAGAACCCGGAACCTCAGCCCGAAGCCTTCCCTCGAGCAGTTCTCTCTAGGAGCATCTCGAAGTGGAGTGATGAACAGCCAAAACTATCCCAAGTCTCCAGAGGCCCCGCCTCCTGTTTCTGGCTCACATTTATACCTCCTCTCAAAATTTGTTCAAGGATGTTTTTCAGCTGCTTAACAACCAATCTCCCCCACAGGTGGTTCAACTTCTAAGGGGATAAACATCACCTGCTCTCTCACAAGTCTTTTCTCATCCCCCACTTGTGATCTAAACAAAAAAACAGGTTTATCTCTCCTTCAGTATGGTCATAAGTAAAAGTTAAGATGACTTTGCATAATCAGTTAATTCGAAATCTCCATGGCTAGACAACATATATAGATGGAAAGACGAAAATTTAACTAAAATTTAAGCAGCAGGAGTTGAAGAGATGGCTTAGTATTTAAGATCCTCACCAAAAGGACCTGACTTTGCTTCCCAGAACCTATATAAGGAAGTCTACAATAATCTGAAACTACAGCTCCCAGGGATCTATGGTCTCTTGTGCCTCCATGGGCATCTCCACACACATGGCATACACACACACACTCACACACACACACTCACACACACACACACACGCGCACGCACACACTCACACAAAAATAAGCAAATAAATTATATGTACGTACATATATTTGAAGTATAACCATCAAAGTAAAGACTAAATTTCTTATTTAGCCACTTTATTTGTTTTAAAAGGGAGATAAAATTGTTCTGAATCGAGTTTATTTAAAGTGAATAGAATGGGTTTTCTGTACTTGCTGTTAACCTCAGATGGCAAAACTTGTAATAATGTATATATGTACATACATATATATGTGTGTGTGTGTGTAATGTATATGTGATATAATATATAATACACACATATTTGAAAGGCTATATAATAAATATCATAATCATATATGTGATCTTATATATAATATATATGATCATTATATTTGTAATATTAATTTTGTCCTCTGACAGTTGAAAATGCACTATTTATGATTGAATACTTACTAAGCCATGCACAACAGCTTAACAAGGCCAAGGAGTTGAGTTGTCTTGGCTCATCAGATGTTGGTCCTCTGACCTGCAATCACAGGGCGGAGCAGTGTGTGGAAATAAGAGAGAGCAATGGGGTCTCAACTCTGTATATGATCCTTCCAGGGCCCAGTATGCTGCAGCGCTTGAGTTCAGCAAACCAAATGAGGCGCCAGAGGGGAGGAGGTAAGGTGAGACTCTCGTTGCTCTGAGCAGCTTTTCACCATGGACTGAATTGTAGTTTAACATTTTGCCCCTGGGTAACTAGTTAACCTCATCTGCCTGACTTTCGCAGATTTCTCTATCTTTTTGAGAACATTTTTGATATTAATTTAGATAATCTCATCCTTACTGATTGGAAACATTGTTGCAAAGATTCAGAATCTTGACTAGTGAGACAGGACTGCAGAATAGAGGCTTTTAGGATTAATGTTATTTGGAATTACAACTTTTAATAAAAGACATGCAATTCTCTATGCGCTTCATGCTTTGTTAATTTTTTGTTTGTTTGTTTGTTTTTGTTTGTATTTTATTTCTAGGGTTCTATTTACACTATATTAACCAAGTAGGTAGAGACCAAAAATTTAGCATTTGAAATTCTCTGGAAACGTTTCTGAAAAGAAATGAATGTGACTCCTGGACCTATTATTTCACTGGAATGCATCTCAAAACAGTCCTTGTAGATACCTTACATTTGCTATGAAATGATGCATTCTCATCCATCAGAGTATCTGAAAAGTACGCTAATATCGGGATTGTGCTGAAGGCTGTTGCAAGGGCTCCACAGCCTGATTCCTTGGATTCCTTTGTGAATAGGTTTTACTAAAGGGTTTTCCCTGTCTCGTTCTACTCTATTTATAAGGATAAGAGAAAAACTCTTAATGCTCAAGGTGAATGGGGAGTCCAGTTGAGTCATGCAAGAAATTAACCTTCTGCTTACAAAAGAAAACAGGCCAGAAATGCATTATGGGAAGACGGGCTCTTGTTTTGGCACATGGTAGTAAACTGACTTTTTTTTTTGTGCATAGAACACAGAGGCTATTCATAAAAGTCTCATTTCCTAATTCTGGTGAGAGTTGCGTTCTTAAAAACAGAGGCCATGACCCAAGACTATGGACCTGATGTAGTAAAATTGCTGTGAGTTCAAGGTCAGTCTGTACTGTAGTAAGTGACATCATTAAAACAAAACAAAGGTTGCTTTACAATAATGTAGTGATGGAGAAAGTCATTTTCTTTAGTGTTTGATCCATACCTATCTTCTTATACAGATTTTATTCAGGGTTATGATGGGCAATTTTAAGTAGGAGTGCTCAAAACCAGAAACAAAATATACAAGCAAAAGACCAATTATACAAAAAGGAACACATACCCACACCACCCAAACAAATTAAAATGAGAGGAAAAAGTCTACAAAATTACCCCTTGAACTGACTTTCTTCTGTCTGTTTCACCAGACAGGGAACAACCCAGTGAGGATCCCTTAGAGTGGGAATTAATTGCTGATAGCTTTTTGGCGAGATGTTGGAGCCCATGTGGACTTTCTCTTCTCAGCACTGGGAACCTGTGGGTTTGAAACTCTGCAGGCCCTATGTATGCTGCTGTGGTCTCAGGGAGTTCCTACGTGCATCAGTTCTGTTGTGTCTGGAAGACACAGTTTCTATGTAGTTATCTGCTACCTTCAGCTTTCACACACTCTCTGTCTCTAATTCTGCACAGATTCTTGAACCCTGAAGAAAGGGGTTTGATGAAGAACTGAGTGTTCCAAATAGCTCACTTTCTTTACATTGTTGAGTTGTGAGTCTCTGTGTTAATTTTCATCTGAGCAAAGATTTTCTCTGATGATGGTTGAGCAATGCACTGATCTTAACCCCAGGCTGCTGTTGCTACTGGAGATGTGGGGGATGTCCCTACTGGAAAGTGTTCCTGGGGATGAGAGGCTGACACAGAGGGATGGAAATGGGCTAGAAGGGAAAGAGATGTTTTAAATAATGATACCAATAGATGACATAGTAATACGGCTCAGAGAATGCCCAGGAAGCTTAAACCTTACACAAAGAAATGTAGGCAAAGAGGGAATGTTGAAGGTAGAGGAAAATCACTGTTCTAGGTGAGAAGAACAAAATTGCTTATCCAATACCAAATGGTAAGCACTGGTTGCAGGCAGTTGCATTTATGTAATATGTGTATAACAGTTAAGGGAGAAAAGGCTATAAATCTGTATGAGCTGGTCAGGAGTGAACACCAGAGGGTTTGCAAGGAAGAAAGGGAGACAGAAATGATAAAATCAAATCATAATCTCAAAATAAAATATTTCAAAAAATTCCAATGTATGGTCAATAGGAGAGTAGATTTATGGTTTCCCTCAACAAAGGAAAAAAATGGAGGCCCAGCTTACATAAACACAAAGGTTTCCATGTTGTCTAATATTAGAAGACTCTCATCTGGTCTTTGTCAACTATGCCAGTTCTTATTAATGTGGGCCTTTGTCAAGGAATTCTTTAAAGTGTGGCTGTTTCTCATTTGTGGAACAAATCTTGCTTTCAATAATCACTCTATATTGTGATCTTCTGAAAATTATAAGCAATTTTAATTATTCTAGTGATCTTCAAGATAACCTCAAGTTTCCTACGCCCCACCCAACCTTTGTTCTAGTAGCTCAGCTTCCTTTCCTGAATAGAAATTGATGACTTAACAAGCCTGTAGCTAATAAGTACAGAAAAAAAGTACCTTAGATAGTATCCAAGACCATAATATAAAAAAATTTTGCAATTGGGCATTGAAATCACAGGATAGCTGTAGAGTCTGCTACTAAGAATGAGTGGTATCTGTAAACTACTTGCTGGGTGGCCATGTGGAGAAGCCATGTGGGAAGCCAATTCTCATTTCTTCCAGTCATTCCATCCTAAGGGCTAGTGGTAAGTAAAGATGCCAGAGTGGTCCTCCAGGTCCCTCAGCCACTCAGATGAGAGAATACATTTATTTATTTATTTGCAACTTTATGTTAGACTCCCAGGAACAGCCTCTTGAGTCCAGTTTGCTACAGTATCAAGAGAACCAACTTGCTACTTTAAGGAACTGTGTTGGGAGGGGGGTTGTTATTATGTAGCAAATGATATCTGGAATATTTAGTCACTGAAAAATACTTCTTTATCTGTTCTGGTGTATTTATAACCTCCATCCTTAAGAAAAGGTTAAAGGACAGTGGACAGGCTTTTACTTGAATTGTATTTTTAAAATAAACTTTTTTATTTTATTTTTTTATAATCATGCATAGTAAGACCTAGCTTGCCTTTCTGACTTTTAGATAGTTTTACTTCACATTTGATGAGCAATTTTAGCTCTGGCAGAAGCAGCCACAAAACTGATTTCAAAAATTACATTCTCTTATTTCTGAAAGGATCAAAATGTGGAGTTGTTCACATAATAGATGCAGGCTTCTGACAAAATTGATGTTCCGCTTAAAATTTGCACAAACTTTCAATTTTTTTCTTATTCTTTATCTCCCCCCTACCCTTAAGAAACAGATCGTTTTTGGAACACTTTGTTTGTCTTAGTTTCCATGCCTGTGGCAGTAGTAGTCTTCCATATCAGGAGCATTTATGTCATTTGATTTCTGAATAAAAGAATTCAACAAGTGCATTAGAGAGCTGATGATATGGTGGGTGTTATAGCAGGTGGAAGGAATGTAACAGTAAACAAAATTGAGTCAGCCTCTAGCCATTTGAGGCTTGTGGATCAATCCCTATGACTATCCGCAAAGGCTATCAAATGCTCTCTCCTCACAGACATCCTAGTCCCTAGTATAATTCCTTCATAGAACCAGAGACAAAAGGAAAAATGACATCTACATATTTAAAGAAGTAGTTTTCCCTAACTCTTTAATAACTTTATGAACATAACACGTATAAAAAAATTAAATGTCATGTTGTTTCATTTGTAGATAATGCAATAAATTAGTAAAACCACTCATGTAGCTGTCACAGTACAATGCTCAAATATTGGGATCATGATAAATCCTGCCTTGCTTAGTTCCAATTAAAAATGAATTGCAAGTGACTTCTTTTGCTTTCAGGGGCCACCGAGAGCTCAGAGCTGTAAGGACATGCTGATGTCAAAGGTATGTGCCACCATCCAATGAAGAGACATTGTTTAACTAAAGGCATGTCACTCATGTCCTGACGATGACAAGTGTATCAGGCCATCATTTCCTTTCCCTCTAAAGTTTAGCATATCCTTGGCATCCCTGTGAGTGTACTGCAGTGTTCCGGGGTCTGACTATACTAAGCACGCTGTCTGAGACCAAGGGAAAACTAGCCTGTTGGACATGGAGAAAAGACAAATTTGTAAAGGTTTTCCCCCATGGGACTGACATGCATGGGCCGCAAGATTCATAAATGTACCTAATTAAATATATACCTTCACAAATTCTTTACGAGCTGTAGGACCACCCTGGCCTTGTCTGTGAAGGTTTCCGGATAAGATGGTTGAGGTGGAAGATACACAGTGCATGTGCGCGGCACCATTCTATAGTCTAAATTCCTGGACCTCATAATGAAAATGGGAAACATTCATCTCCATCCTGGATTGGGATACAGACAACCATATCCTTCATCTCCCCTGCAGTGATCGGCTGTATTGATTTAAGATATAAACTAGAACAGACCATTCTCCCTGTAAGTGGCTTTTGTCAGGAATTGAATATTAGAAACAAACAAAAAAACAAACAAAAAAATTAGCTCATATACTGGGGTACTTGTGATTAATCAACATTAAACAACAGGTAGATGCCCTGGCAGCCAAACCTATTCCAAACCTATTCAGGTCCGTTACCATAAACTCATTGCCGAGGAGGAGGAGGAATCCCGACACTCCCTCTTCTAACCACAGCTAACAGCCTAGGGACTAAAGGTCTACTGGCTTCCCCTGTATGTTTCCAACTAATCTCCCATATAGGCAAGAAGGCGTTGACTCGAAAAACGCCCGTCTGCGGACGAGGGCACCTGCAAGGGGTGCGAGACAAAGTACCGCCGAAGGGGGACCATGTCTGTCCGCTTTCGAGCCCCTTGAGAGGCAAACCCGATTGCACAGAGGTTGGCATTGATTTTCGGGCTCCCATTTTCTCTAAAGGAGTCCCCTTTGGAGCCTTATGGGATCCTCTTGTGCCTCTCCCCTCGGAAAGGATGCCTTATTTATCACAGGGGATCGGGTCCCTACCTCCCCCCTCTGGTTAATGCCCACCTTCTCTGTAAGGACTAACTTGCCCTTTTATTCTGTAAGGAAGGGAGAAATGTGGGGAGCCAAGACCATAGCCGGCAAGCATCTCGGACCTTGGCATAATACATTGAGTGGACCTGGGGCAGGCTGCCTTGTGACCTCTTTCCCTCCTTGCCTCAGGGTCCATTCCAGAAGGCTGCCTTGCGACCTCTTCCCCTCCCTCAGGGTACTCTCCAGCTGTTCTCAGTATTCCCGGAATTACAGAGGCCTTCAGAGGACGAGGGAAACAAAGTCTAAAGATAACACTTTGTGCTTCCAGATGCCTAACAATTCCACCCAGGCCCAGAACCACAGGGGCCCTCGCCCTGCCAAACTTCCTGACTTCCTGATATCTTGCGAAAACCACCCACCCAGATCACCCGATTTAGCCTCCGGCTTCAATGGTACATATTTGCCTGTGAGAAAATAAAATTTGGTCAGCTTGATCAGACTCCTTGACTTGCTGTCCGTTCTTCGCATCTCTTGTCCCCCATTCTCTCCCTAGTGGTCCGAGGGTCCCAGTTGATTGTCTGGCAGGTCCGGACAGAAATGAGTTCGAAAAATGAGGAAAGTAACCCACAGGTTTTAGAATAGCAAGGCAAACCAGATTGAATATTAAGAGGGCTTCTTTTCTTCTGGGCTTGTTATGTGTATACACAGTCACAAAGAACAACGAAAACGTATTATTTCTGCCAGTTGGATAGTGTGCACTAACTACCATGTGCCCACTGACAGACCATAGTCACTCATGTGTGCTGTTTCCAAGTAAGCCTCAGAGGCGAATGGTGAAATTAGAGTTTCAGATTGCTTATTTTATGGAGAAACCAGAACCATCAGACTTCCTTCCATCCTTTGGAAGGTCTGGCAGATGTGGTGAGTGAGTGTGCTGAAACGCTGCTGGCATTTTCCTTTCTCTGTGATGTTCGTGACACCCACACCATTGTCTCTATCCTTCTACCTGGCTCACCCTACTCACTCACGATTGGTGTTTGAAGAGCCACGTGAAAATAAAGCTAAGTAACACCTAAGTAAGAAGGATGCCTGTGGGATGGTGAGAAATACTTTGAGACATGTGGCAAATAAAATATATTAGCTGCCCTACAGAAGCTTCTCAGCCTCATGAGGTCCTATTTATTAATTGTTGACCTTAAGGCCTGGGCTGTTGGTGTTCTGTTCAGGAAGTTGTCTCCTGTGCCAATGTGTTCCAGGCTCTTCGCCACTTTTTCTTCTAACACATTTTGTGTCTCTGGTTTTATGTTGAGGTCTTTAATCCACTTGGACTCGAGTTTTGTGCATGATGACCAATATGGGTCTCCTTGCATTTTTTTACATGTAGATATCCAGTTAGACCAGCACCATTTATTGAAGATGCTATCCTTTTTCCATTGAATAGTTTTGGTTCTTTGTCAAAAATCCAGTGTCCATATGGATTCATTTCTAGGGCTTTGATTCAATTCCCTTGATCAACCAGCCCATTGCCGTGCCAGTACCATGCTGTTTTAATTACTATCGCTCTATAGTACAGCTTGAGATCAGGTATGGAGAGTCCTCTGGAGAATCTCTTATTGTACAGGATTGTTTTAGCTATTCTGTTTTTTGTTTGTTTGTTTGTTTGTTTGTTTGTTTGTTTTTCCATAAGAAGTTGAGAATTGATCTTTCAATGTCTTTAAAAATTGTGTAGGTATTTTGATAGGGATTGTATTGACACTGTCTACAGAACAGAGAGACAGCGTGCAGACTGGGAAAAGATCTTCACCAACCCTACATCTGACAAGGTGCTAATATCCAAACTATATAAATAACTCAAAAAATTAAACACTACCAAACCAAATAACCCAATTAAGAAATGGGGCTCAGAATTAAACAGAGAATTCTCAACAGAGCAATGTCAAATGGCTGAGAAACACTTAAAGAAATGCTCAAGATCCTTAGTCATCAGAGATATGCAAATCAAAACAACTCTGAGATTGCATCAGAATGGCTAAGATAAAAAAATCAAGTGACAGCACATTCTGGCGAGGATGTGGAGAAAGAGGAACACCCGTCCATTCCTGGTGGGAGTGCAAACTTATACAACCACTTGGAAATCAATCTGGCACTTTCTCAGAAAATTGGCAATAGGGCTACCTCAAGACCCAGCTATTCCACTCCTTGGAATATACCCAGAAGATGCTCCACCACACAACAAGGATAAATGCTCAACCATGTTCATAGCAGCCTTATTCGTAATACCCAGAACATGGAAACAACCTAAATGTCCCTTATTCGAAGAATGGATAAAGAAACTGTGGTAAAGAAACTGTGGTATATTTATACTATGGAATACTACTCAGCTATTAAAAACAAGGACAAATGGGTGGAACTAGAAATGATCATACTGAGTGAATTAACCCAGATGCACTCACATGGTATGTACTCACTTATAATTGGACACAAGCCCAAAGGAGATGTCCCATGAAAGTCTTCACTTACCAGGAGATTGGGATAGATGTGAGGTCTTCCTACTGGGACTCTAGGTGAGAGAAATATCTGAGAATAGGGAAATTGAAGGTTCTGGAGGGTCCTAGAAACCTACAAGAAGAACATCACGATGGGTGGATATGGATCCAGGGGATTCTGCTCAAACTATTGCACCAAGCAAGAAAAATATATGAAGTAAATATTGAACCCCCATTCAGATCTAGCCAATGGACAGGACATTCTCTGACATGAACTCTGGTGCCCCATATTTGACCACTTCTCCTTGGTGGGGAGGTGTGGTGGCACTCAGAGAAAGCATAAGCAGGTTACCAAGATGAGACCTGATAGGCTATGACCATATGGTGGGGGAGGAGGTCCCCTTCTGTCACAGACCATAGGGGAGGGGAATAGGGTGAAAGCGGGAGTGAGAGAGGATCGGGAGGATACAAGTGAAGGGAAAGCAATTGAGGTGTAATCTGAATAAATTAATTAATTAAATAAAAAAACTGAAAAAATATTAGGTGAATAGAGCATACAAGTAGATCAGCACTTCTTCTTTCCTCTTGGGGAAACAGAAAGGGGAGTGACAACGCTTAATTACGCCATTAACCATACGCAAATTTTACACTTGGCAATCACCATACAAATGTTTCTGAGTGGAGGATTTTTAAGAAAACAGTAAAAAAAAAATATAATGAGCATGTAGAAAAAATTACAGTGTTTAGACTCTTTCTGTTCACAATATTTTTATTGATTATTAGATAATTTTACATCATGAACTCTGCACGTCCCTTTCCTTCCTTCTAAGTCTGTCCCAACCGCCCTTGTGACTCTCCACCCACCCCCACCGCCCCAAATATATCAAGTCCAATTTGTGAGTCTGTGGTCATTGATACCATAGCAAAAGTAGCTTCCTTGCTCTTTACAGACAGCGAAAACACAGACCGTGGATTTCCACGTGCTTTCTCGGGACAGCAAGGACCACGGACATACACACACGGTCTCCGGACCATCCGTGTGGTCTCCACATGTGGCTGAACAGCACGTGCAAAGGGCTGAGTCAGAGTGAACGCTGCAAGCTGCTGCACACCGCCCTGTCAGCCTCAGCGGGCAACAATGCATTCCTAGGCCCACCACAGGCTTCCCTCAAGCCTACCACTGCAGTTGTATCTCTTAATTCTGCTTGTCTCCACTGTTTACTCACTGCTCCATCCGCTGGCTTTCTCACCTCCCCATAGAATATTCATTAGCCATAGTGGCAGTGGAAACTGTAAAACAAACCCTTTTGCTTCTTCTACAGTCTCCTTAGCACCGGGTTACCAGAGAGTGCCTTTCTCCGGTTTCACCTGGTCCATTTTTAGCAGTTTTCGGTTCCGTTTACAAATCTTGACTTCCACAAGGGGCTACAACTTCCCTCTTGATTCCTTCAGAACTGAGACACCGTGGAAGCGTCTCCTCGTGATTTGTTGCCCCATTAGGCTGAGTCATTGTAATGAGTCTGCTCCAAAGTTTCTGTTTCTGGCACTGGCATCAATCCTGGGCCATCGCCGAGACTCATCTCAGATACCCTGCGGTTGCCAGAGCAGTGGTGACCCTGCATCTCTGGTTCTGCAGAAGCAGCTTGTTCCTGGGCTCCGGCCGTTCATAGATGGGGTAGATGCTTGGATGGCTCAGCTGAACGCACTGGATCTGGGCTCAGAGAGCAGCTGAGTTGGTCCTCTGCCCTCTGGGCCCCACCACTTTCACTACTAAGTTTTGACTCTTTGTGCATGCTAAAATACAGCCAAATACAAATAGTTATTGACCTAGCAAAGCCATTCTTAAATTATAATTAAATAAAATATACAAGGACAGAAACCTGAAAGTGTATGACTAGAAATAAACATGTCTCGGTTTGCAGGCAGTCCTGAGGAAACTCGGTAGGCTGGGGTCAGTCGATAGGGAAGAGGAGGGAGGGCAGACCTGCAGGAGACGCGGGAGGGGCCTATGATTGGGATGTAAAGTGAATAAATATTTAAAAATAAGTTGAAATTTTAAAAAAGAAAAGAAAATTGAAATTACTTAACAAAATTCTACAAACTGAATGGTAGGTCCAATAAAAATGCAGAAGACAGAAGGAGAAATACCCAATTTGATACAAATTATGATTATACTTGTCAGATAAATTTACAACTGAGTTTGTTAGCATATAAAAATATGTATATGTCTGTATAGATATTTGGTAAAAAATTTTCTGTGATAGGATATGTTCATATTTAGCTAACCAATTATTTCTGCATATATGAAATTGCATATAACATTTGATATATTATTTAGGTTGTGTTTGTATTGTCTTGGAAGAATGATTATGATAGGTTAAATTATTTTAGGAAGCAAAGGTGAAAGGTTTTTCATGAGCACCAAACCAACTGACTTTTAATTTTTAAAAATTTATTTTGATATTACTAAAGATTGTCAAACAGGCACTGGCAAATGGATCTGGAAAATGCAATGCTTGTATGTAGCGAAATGCTGCTTAGAAATAAAAACAACAAAGTCCTATTATATGAGACAACATGAGTGTGTTTGTTAATCGTCAGTTTAGGTAAAACAAGCATGTCATTCCCAGAATGAATCAAAAAAGCCACTCTCATAGAATGTGCAAGTCCAGTGTGAATAAGCAAATCTGGAGCACATTAGGGAGAAGAAGGTAAGGCAAAGTATGGCAGTGATTTATAACTAGAGTTATACAGCAGTAAGACATTCTGATGTTCTGTTTCACAGTAGTCTCAGAATTAAAAATGTTGCTTAATATATTATAAAATAAGAAAAAGAAACTTGAATATTTTCACCTTAGGGAAATGCTTTGTGTATGAAGAACTAGTTTGCCTTACCAGATTTAAATACACACACACACACACACACACACACACACACACACACACACACAGAGAGAGAGAGAGAGAGAGAGAGAGAGAGAGAGAGAGAGAGAGAGAGAGAGAGAGAGATGGAGATATGGAGTTGGAGATATAGATATAGATATAGATATTTCTCTTTTCTGGTAAATAGCAAAATAAAAATTTAAGACAAGATTATTGAGAGTGAGCCTTATGTTTTTCCTTAAAAGAGTGAATTGAAAATAAAGAAAAAGAGAGAAAATTGCATCAACAGATAAAAGAATTTCAACAAGGAGGTAAACTACTACGTTGTGAGAAAGCTTATGGAAAGATCTACGTAGACAATTTTCAGTAGATGAGAGACATTCTTGGCTGGTGTCTGCCTACAGTCACCATGACCTTGTATCCTAATGAGACTGATGATAGGATGCGACCAGCCCATTCCAAGACTTCTGATCCACCGAACAGGTGAAACCACACAGATAGTCCAAGCTTTTGGTAAATTGCTCTCTAATGACAACTAAAAAACAAGATTTACTTCTATTTCAGCTTTTCCCATTTTCATTTGTTTCTCCTGTAAGAAGAGCCTGGAGGTAAGAAACTGGGACAGATGAGAGATCTCAGTCATCTGGGTTCTTAGTGTGTCACCTCATGTTAAAAAGTGGGAGTTTAAAAGGGCAGCCCGTCAAACCTACTAGGGAAAGAAGAAACAAGATACAAAGAAGGAGTACAGAGTTCCCCTTTAAGCACTGTGTTCTTAATCCTCCTGGCTGTTATACTAGCTGCACGTAAGTCATGGGAAACAACTTGATAATTCAGTGAGGCAGAAGGTTCCTATGCAGCTCAACTATCTTGTTTAAATAAAGCTATCTTAAAGAGTTGGGTTGCTATAAAACCTTACAGTAGCTACAAGATATTTTGGAGGAGAAATCCATATGTGCACAAATCAAATTAGGTAAGAAATTAGGATTGACCAAATCACTACTCCATTGTTAAATATGATGTTGAGATCTTTGCTTAGTAGAACATTTTATGTGTGTGCTATGCTAAAATGAAGACTATTTCTACAATATATAAGCATGCTAAGAAAGCTTAACTGAAAAAGCAAGAGATGAGTTTCTCAAGCATTAAAGTTATATACAGCAGTGTGAGAGCTATGCAGAGTCACTGTGAACTATGAGCCATGGGATTGCCTGGGCACAAAGCATTATCTTCCAGTGTATTGGAAAACACACTTGAACACAAAGATACCACATTGTGAAGAAATGAAGAAGGGGCAGATGAAGATGCTTTAACTCATTGTTTTTCCCCCTCCTATTTTACCTAGTTGTTGTAGAAATATGCAATTAAATTCTAGATTTGTTAACCCTTTAAACGTATTCACTGATAACTGAACACTATAATAAATTTAAATAATACTGAATTTAACTTCTGCAGATGTTTCATCTACTATTTAATAGAAAGGTGAGTGCGGCAGTGTTGTCTACTGCATGGATCTAGCAATGTAAACACTGGGAAGGTGAGGGCTGCCCAGCTGCTTGACCGGCTACCCATCTTCTACTTTCCCATCCAATGATAAAGACTTTGCTCAATGAGCATTAAGACAGCTCTTCATTTCACACCCCATATTTAAATTACTTGCTTTATTCTAAAAAAATATACTTCCTCTGCACTCTGATTTTAACTCTAATACCATAAAACAGATGTGAAAATGTATTAATAGGCTGAAACTATGTCTCTTTAATTTTTTGGTATTATAGTATAGTTAAAACGCTCTCCATTCCATTTCCTCCTTCTAAACCCTCCCATATAGCCTCCCAAACCACTTCAAGTTTATGTCCTTGACTTTTACTAACAGTTCTGCTTGCATATATATATATATATATATATATATATATATATATACACACATATACATATATATGTATGTATGTGTGTGTGTGTGCGCACATATAGCCTGTTCAGCACATACAATGTTACTTGTATGTATATTTTCAGGGCTGATCAATTGATGTGCTCTTCCCTGGGGAAGACCACAGGATACAGGTTTTCTGGTAGGAGGCAAAGGGGCACTGTCGTCTTACTTTTTTAGGAGGAACAGGCAGAGGGGCACTGTTTTAATTTTTTAGGAGGAACAGGCAGAGGGGCACTGTCTTACTTTTTTAGGAGGAACAGGCAGAGGGGTACTGTTGTCTTACTTTTTTTTTTTTTTTTTTTAATTGGGAATGGGAAAGTAAATGAGGAGTAAAAGGGAGAAATTGGTAAAACAACAGGAAGGACACTTTAAAAAGCCCGCATGATGATACTGTTAACTATTTACCTAAACCCAAAACAAAACAGAAGAAAAAGCTGTGTATGTTTTAGTGATATTTTTACTAGTGGTAGTTGCTGTGTGTGGCTTCAAATCTGTCAAGTTATTTAGTGCTGTTGTAATCACTTGCATAGTCGGATGACTCTATTTTCTGATTGGCTGCTCTAGAAACGTAAATGAGGATATGTCCAGCGAAATGAGAGCCACTAAAAAAAATGATGCTCTTTCACATGGGATACAAAATGAAGTGTCCTATATTTCTGAATGATTTTAAATGAGACTTAATGTCTTGACATGAACAAAAAACAAATGGTCCAAAGCATTTTGAGTCACTAAATGGGAAGAGAAAATATTTCTATTAGAGATCATATGTATCTCTCTCCTTCTGCATATATACGCACATAACCATTTGCGTTTGTGTGTATACAAATGTACGCATGTGAGAATAT
This sequence comes from Acomys russatus, assembly GCF_903995435.1. Taxonomy (NCBI): domain Eukaryota; kingdom Metazoa; phylum Chordata; class Mammalia; order Rodentia; family Muridae; genus Acomys; species Acomys russatus. The sequence goes on along the minus strand of NC_067166.1, from coordinate 3,956,171 downwards.
ATATATATATATATATATATATATATATATATATTCACATGTATACACATATGGATATCTTATGCATCTATATGTGCACCACACAAAAATACTAGTAGTATCAAACTCCTTTATAAAACAGGAGAAATGATCTTTGTAGAAACATACACCTGTTCATGCTCACACTCAAATCTATTAATCTGTAGTTGTGTGTAAGACATTCACAATTGAGAGATTCATGCATGGGAGAAAGGACACATGTATTAAATACTGCGAAGGTAATCTAAAAGTTACTGTTCATAGAATAGTGAAAAGAAAGCTTTCAAGTGTGCTTAGGAAAATCCTTGTTAATATAGATAAATATCTACATTTTCCTGAGAATAACAGGAAATAGTAGAAAATGTGAATTATGTTTCCGACTCACTGCTTCCATCTTTAAATCAAGTATGTTACATGGAACATACTAATAAAAACTATAATTGAAAACGAGTGCATTTCCTGATTATAATTTGCTAATAATTTTCTTCCTAATGATAATAATTTTGAGCTATTCAAACACCAGTTTTATTGAAAATCCTTTTTTTTTTTTAAAGAAAAAAATCTGAATTCTAAATGATTGAGCTCTGTTATTGTCTGTGTGGGGGCCAGGGAGTAGGAGAAAGTGGAGTAGTTAGCCTTAATTACCTGGATAATTTATTTCTGTCAACCCAGCCTTGGTGCCCTTTCCTTTCAAAATTGAAAAGTTATATTAGAAATTACAGTTCGTCTTAAAGGAACTATAGCATTAGAGATGACATTTCGGCACATTTGTGGATAAGTTATTTTCACTATGTCACCTTTCCTTGCGATGGTTGTGCAGCGCTCGGATCTTAGGATAGAGATTGAGAGAGTAGATGACAGCAGGGTCAGGGGACCTTTCTCTCTCACACGGAGGCTCCTTACCACTGCCATCTGCAATCAGATTGTTAGCGTGTCAGCTCAGTCTGTCAGAGCCCCATGAGTGCTGTTCAGCCAGCTAAGAGAAAATACCTTGTGTGCTGGCTGTGGGTGTCCGTTAACAACACTCAGTCACTCAGCCATGCAGCCTAAATGGGGCATCCGCAGCACCATCACACCAGTGAGCGATAACTGAGCCTCCCTTCTCTGTGCTTTGACCTCATAAGGAGCCGCGCTAAAGGGCCAGGGTGAAGAGCCAGGCAAGACTTGATTGCTGCTGACCTTCACTTGTCTGTTAAAAATGGCAGTTTCTTTTGCTCCAGTCAGTCAGAAACAAATGTAATAAAACAATTTTTTTTTTAACTCAGAAAAACCAATAAGACATTTCTTTTATGTAGTGGTGAAATGCAACCACTAGATGACACCAAGAGATAGTTTCTATATGTCTTATTAATCTGGTCTCACTTGTCCCTTCAAAGGTAATATTCTAGTTATATTTTTGCTGAGGTCACAAATGTAGGCCAAATAAGGACCTGAATTAAAAAAAAAAGGCATTCCTTTGATATTATCATTTATCGTTATCAGCAAAAGAAAGTAAAGCTAATTAGAAATAAAAACAAACGCACAGTCTATATGAGATGTAGGATTTCAACCCTTAGCCTTCCATCTTGGCTTCTTAGTGAACCAACCCTGGAGCTCCACGGGAGTAATTACTGTGATTTAGGGGCTCTGCAGTACCATTACCACAGAACCTTCTAATGGGCTTGAAGTAAAGTGAATTTCCTCTCTGGATTTCAGTTTTGCCGGGAAACCTTAGCAGTTATATTTGCATCATCTTGTTATGTGACTGTTCTTTTTTGATGTCCACGTCTACGTAAAACAAGAAGCTGTAACAATATTGGTGAACTCTTAGATGATTGTCCATAGTTCCTTCAAAGCACAACTGATATTCCATCTCAGATTTATACTGTGGGTGGCCCATAGGCAATTAAGTTGATTTGCATTTGGTGCCACAGAGCTGAAAAAAAAAAAATGGTTTCTCTGTATAACATGATACTCAAGAGCATGATTCTTATATTGTAAGAGCTGAATATTTCACATATTGCTACTTGACTAGTAAGTACTCAGTGGCCTGCAATCATAAAGAGACATAAAAAGGGAGGAAACAATAAATTAATAGTTATCGAAAGTGTGTTAGAATACTTTATGGCAAAGCTTCCAAACTCCTACTTTGAAAGTATGACAGTGATTACATTTGGACAACCATTTCCAAAAGGAAATAGTTATTTCTCTATATACTAATAGAAAGATTTTATATCATGTGTTCTTGATCCCAAAAGACATATGGGATGTATGATTTTTCCAGTTTAGGATTTCCAATAAGGGAACTGGAAAATAAACAAGATGTAATGCTTGTGGACTGACTGATAACCAACTAAAACATGTTCATCAATTTGCAACTATGTAATGAAAAGAAAAATTTAAAAATCACTCTGGAATAAATACTTTTAAAATCTAACACTCTATAATCTGGCAATTTGGTAAGTTCTTTTTACTTCCTTTATAAATGTAGAATTTTACCTGGTTTTCCTGTTTCATGGAATAGTCTCAAATCATGGAAATTTTTAAGAATTTGAATAACAGATATATTTTGAAGTCAACATACATGGGTGTATTTTACACTGAGTATCTGTGTTTAACATTGCTTGTGTGAATAAAGTGTTGACTCCAACACAGATTTTCTTTTTTGTTTCTAATGTTTTTCTAACAGAAGAGGCATAAAAACATTAGCAACTTAATTTGTTTAAAGTAGTAAATATGCCTATGATGTTTGTATAATATTAATAAGTAGATTTCTGAAATTCAATAAAATACAGAAATTTATTCACTCAAACATATTTGTTTTTAGAATAAATTTATGATTCCAGGGAACTAAACACTCAGTTTCATTGGATTTACTAATACTTCTTATGCTTTTATAATAATCCCTTTTTCACCTTAAAATTTTGATGGCTCATTGTCTTCCATGTTGAAATAAGCATTTATTTTCCACTTCTGAAAAAGGTATAGATTACTAGTTCAAAAACGAAACACACACATATATGCATGCATACATGTACACACACATGTGCACACATGTGCACACACACACACGTAGACACACACACACCACATAAGCAGAAAAACTAATATCTGTGACTCATACCATATTGGTCACTACAGATTTGCCATGCCATGACTTGTTAATTTTCATAATTTTGTGGCTTTTTCATTTTTTTTTTTTTTTTTTTTTTTTGCTGGAAAGTTTGACATTTGTATGCATTGTTATCTAAATCTACTAACAGTATTTAGAGACATTATGGTCATCTGAAAAAAAAAATGTCCTAGACTTTTGTACTGCATGCTAGAAATTATTACATTAAATATAATACATCCAGCTAAACAGGGTTTTTTGATTTGTTTTCAGCTTCATCATGACTACACCTTAACCTTGCATTCATATGCGCAGAGACAGATTCCTGTTTGTGGAATGCCTTAAACTAATTAGCATCTGAAGTTGAAAGGGTTTATCTCACGTACACACATACCCCCCCAAAAAAAACCAGCTAAAAATATAATTTGGCTGCCTGATTTATTTGTCTTCCTTTTCATTTTTTTGATAGAGATATTTTCTTTATTTTCCCTCCATTTACAGGTGCAGAATTAAAGAACATGTTCGCTCACTATATTATTGATGCACTTAAGTGGAGTGTTCTGAAGCATGTAATTACCATGTAGGCTTATGGCCCTGGAGTAGCCGGGGATGGTGGTGCCGCGTATCCGGGATTTGAAGGACATACAGGGATGATTATAGAGGCAGTGCTCTGCATCCATTCCAGCCCTTTTGTGTTTAGCTGGTTGTCATGGCAAATAATTGGATAGAATTTAAGCCACTTTCTTCCAAGTGGGAAATTCATAATTTTACCCTTCACCTAATTTTGTAGATACTTTTAAAGAATCTTAAAGTTCCTAGAGGAGTGACGTAGAGCAGTGTGGGAAAATTTTCACATTCAGTAGGCATCTAATAAAACACACTTCTGTTTTGGAGGGTACAAAAGGAAAAAAAGAATCAATTTCCATTTGCATCAATTTGCTTCCTGTCTCTATAACTAAGCCACAGAGTAAGCATATTTTTTTTAAATTAAGGCTACTCTGATTTACTATGACAGATGCTGAGGAAAAGTGTAAAAGAGGGTAGATAACTTGAAATGTTATTTTTAAAAATTAGTGAAAATATTACCTTGCCTTTAACCTCAACTGAAGAAGAAAAGGAGCCTTTTCAAAAAAAAAAAAAAAAAAAAAAAGCGAATGGGTCATATTAAATAGAAATAATTAGTCTAATATGCTGAGAAGAAATGCTGTGAGAAGAGGAGATGAGATTAGTTGACATCTAAAAGTATTAAAGTCCAACTAGTAATGATAGATTTCTCAATTAATTTCTAATTTAATTGTCTAATTTTGAAAGGTATACATGTTAAAATGCATCTTTTAATTATGATACAACTTTATAAAACCTTAGAAAAATACAATTTGTATATTTTGACACCACACAGTGCGGTCCACGCCTGAGAGCTACTGACTGCACACAGTCTCTGTAGCATGCACATCTTTTTGACATCACTACATTGTTTTAGAGTTAGAATGTAATAAACAATTACAAAAAAACCCAAACAAAATCAAAACAAACCAAAACCCAGCAGTAACAACAAAACACCATATGCCTTCCAAAAGAAACCGTTTTAGAGAGGGTCATTAAATATGGACTGAAGATGCTTAATAAAGTTGATCGCTGAATTACCGTGAATAATCAATTACCCTTCAACCTTCATCACTTAGACACCTCACATAAACTACTACAAATAGAATCCTTTAATTTTCAGTTTTGGCATAAAAAAAATAATACCGAAGAGAATTAAAGACACTTTGATCTTTTATATTTAAATATTTACTTGAAATTCATCGTGGGAAAAGGAATTTACATTTAAAAAATTTGGCTGGGAAGGGGTTTGAAGTTTACGGCCTGTATTGTCCTTGGCTGGTGCCATAGTTTGAGCGGGACCCCTGGTCCAAATCTGCTTATCATAATGTTCTTCTTGTAGATTTCTAGGAGCCTCTGGATCCTTCTACTTTGCCATTCTCCCATGCTTCTCTCATCTAGAGTCCCAATAGGATGCCCTCCCCCTCTGTCCCAGTTTCCTGGTAAGTGAAGGCTTTCGTGGGACATGCCCCTTGGGCTAGTATGCTGAGAAATGGCTCAAGGATACAGAATTATCCCTCCCAGCCTGACTTGCAGAGTTCAGACACCCTGAACTCACCTAAAAGGCAGATGCAGTGAAGTTCAGACACCTCAAACTCACATAAAGGACAGATGCGGTAGAGCACGCGTCTGTCATCCAGAACACCACTACGGGAAGGTGGAGGCTCGAAACAGGAGACTCGCTCCCAGCTTGCTCGTGTCTGTGTGCCTTCGGTAAGCACTGGTGACCCACAGATGCCCCGTGTCTGAGATGCAGCTGTGACTGAAGTGAATATCTAAGGTTTCATATTACTATGGTACACACGGCCTGACATACATGGCCGCATTCATACATGAAGGTGTGCACGTGTGTGTGTGTACACACACACACACACACACACACACACACACACACACACACACAGAGACGTCTTTATCTCCTCCTCTTCCCTCTCCTCCTCTTCTTCCCTCTCCTCACTATCTTGACCTAATTTGCCGAATATAGACAGAAGCAAACATAGGCACTTCTTAGATGGTATTTTTGGGACTTTAAAAAATAGAAACAAAACTTACCTGTTGGAAAGTTTGCATTTGGAAAATATTCAATTCAGTGCTTTTTAATGCATTGATGAATGCTTTAATCACCACTCTCTACATGTTTCATTTTATTTTTTAATTTTTAATTTGTTCACTTTACATCCAGATTGTAGCCCCGTCCCTCCTTGCCTCCGGATCTCTCCTTGCTCCCTCCCTCCCCTAGTCCTCAGAAAGGGGAGCCCTCCTCACCTAAAATCTGACCTCTTCCTCTGTGGCCTGGCAAGGCGGCCCCACCAGGGGGAAGTGATCAATGTGTGGGGCCAGAGTCCATGTCAGAAATAGTCTCTATTCCCCATAATATGGGACCCACTGTGCTGCCTATCTAGGGCATCTGAGCAGAGGGTCCAGGTCCACACCATGCATGGTCCTTGGTTGGTGGATCAGCCTCTGCAGCACCCCCTCCTCCTCCACCCGGATTGGTTGGCTCCATCTGTCTCCTTGGGGAGCTCCTGTCCCCTCCAGTTCCGTCTATGCCCCATCTCTTGCGTAAGACTCCCTGTGCTCCATCCTGGAGTTGGGCTGTGAGTCTCAGCAAATGATTGGATCTCTTGCTGGGTGGAGTCTTTCAGAGGGCATCTACGGTAGGCTCCCGTCCCATAGCACTAGGAACAGTGCTATAGCCACTGAAGCCATTCCTGAAGCTCATCCCTCACAGACGCAGTCGCCTAATTCCTGTCTTTATATTTTTGTCTATTCTAAGGTTGCCATACAATGGAAATAATTCCATTATAGCTCAATTTTATGAGAACAATGTTTATTTTTCTCTTATTATTTTATTTGCATTTTAGTAATTTAAATATATTATCTCCTTTAGTGACCCCAGTTATAGGCTTTATATTTTATTAATTGTTTTAAATAGTCAAATTTCAAACTGGTTGATTTCCTCTGTATATTTTTTCATTTTTCTTGACTAATCCTTATTAAGTACATATTTATCCATCTTAAAGGACTATTTGCTCTGCTTTTTCATTTCTTAACGTAGAAAATTAAGATAGTAATATGACATTTTCCATTATAATATACATGAATATATTTTAAGTGTAAATATTTACTTTATTTTACATATAAATATTAATAAAATATATTGGGTATAAATTATCTTTTGAATTATATTCAAATTTTATATGGTTCTATATCCACATTTCATTCAAAGCACGTGCTTAGATACATTTTATAATTTATACATATTTTGCATAAGTGACTTTTCATTCATTTCAAGTGATCTCTTTTTTCCCACTTGATTTACCTTTGACCAATTTGCTACTTAAGAAAAAAAATTCTTTAATTCTGATGTATCTAGAATTTTATAACTACCTTTTATTCATGTCCGATTTAGTTCGATTTGGCCAGGAAGCATACTTTATATAATCTCATGTATATTTAATATACTGAGAATTGTTTTCCTAACTCATTATCAGGCTTGTCTTTAGCTACAGTTCATGCATATTTACTGCTGTGTTTAGTTGGACAGTTCCATGAAAGATTGGAGGACTATTTGGCTCCTTATGTCAATAACTTGTTATAAATTGTTAGTCTTCCATATTTCTTCCATAGTCTTCCATCATTTCTTTGTTAGCCATCCTGTCTGATTCTCTTCCTCACCCACTCTGTATTGTCTCTGTCTTGCTCATACCCATTCTGCTTTTATGTCACACATACTCTGTTTTCCTGCTACCCTCTCTTTCCCCTCACATCTCTCTAGGACCTCCTTTATCCTTTCTATGGTTCCATTTCCAGTTTTATGATATATAAATACCTATCCATATACACACACATGAGGGTGTTTGAAATAAAATAGCCCCTAGAGTCTCGGAGGGAATGGCACTATTAGGAGATACAGCCTTGTTGGATAGGTGTGGTGCTGTTGGAAGGTGTGTGTCACTAGGGCGGGCTTTGAAGTTTCAGGTGATCAAGCTACTGTCAAGGGGAGCGCTCACTTTCTGCTGCCTGCACACCCTGATGTAGAACCCTAGGCTCCCCCTCCAGCACCGTGTCTGCCTGCATGCTGCCATGAAAATAACAGTCTGAATCTCTGAAACTGTGAGCCAGTCGCAAAAACATGCTTTTCTTTATAAGAGCTGCTCTTATAATAGTTTCATTAAATTTCCTGCAGATGTCATGACTTCACATTTGTATTACAGCAGAAAAAGACTCATATATATGTATATATACATATATAATATATAGTAATGTTTTCTTCACCCAGTCATTTGTTCATGAACACCTAAATGGTTCCATTTCCCAGCTATGCTCAGTCTCGCAGCAATAAGTGGGTCTTTGGGCATCTCTGTGGTGGACCTTCGAATCTTCTCACCCTCAGAGAGTGTGCCCAGGAATGATTTCACGGGGTTATATGGTGGACTGGTTTTTAGTTTCGTGAAAACCCTCATGTTGATTTTCATAGTGGCTTTAGAAGTGTGTATGCACATCAGCAGGGGCCAGGGCTCTGTTTCCCACTGATGATCAGTGTTTGATGCTTCTTGCTTTCTTGAGGTGTGCACTTGTGACTGAGAAGCAATGGAATCTCAACACAGTTCTATTTTCCACTTTCCTGATGAGTAAGGATTGTGCATGCTTAAAAATACTTATTAACCTCTTATTTTGACTCTTTGTATGTTTCATTAGCACACTTTTTTAATGGGATATTAGGTGGTTGGTTCCTAAAGTTCTTTACATATTTGGGATATTAAACCCAGGCTGTAATATAGCTCATAACATTTTATTTTATTCTGCAGACTATGTCTTCACTCTTTTAAGGTGATTACTAAGATTAAAATGTGTCTATTTTACACTCTATATGAATATACCCTCTATTCATGATATACTTTAGGATACTTCATTTTAGTAATGTTTCAAATTAATTCTTTGGAAATTCCATATATATTTACAATGCATATTGATAATTTTTTCCACTTCTAAAACCCTTGAGTGTTTCTACATCCTCTCACTATCTCCTTTATACACACACATACATATATACATACATACATACACACACACACTATCCCATAAACTCTAATTAGCTCAATCTGTATGCATGTGGGTATATGACCACTTAGTAGTGCATTGGCACCCTACCAATGTCTGCTAGTATAAATGAAAATAACTCTATTTCTCACTAGCACTTGTTATCTACCACCAATAAAGCTCAGGTAGGGATCGGAACTTAGAAGCCTTTCGCCCATTATTTCTGGAGTTTTGACAAGCATGATCTTGTTCAAGACACACACTACATCCCTGTCACATCCAAAGGCCAGGATTCACATCAGCCCCTGAATTCTCAGGTTTTTACATTCTCACTGTCCCTATCCTATGCTACTCCCTGAGTCTTAGTGAGAAGTGGTTGATATAGATAGGTCATTTACAGTTGAGTGCCCGCAGTCACTTACCTTCAGCACTTTGACTAGTGAAGAATGTGTGTATTAACCATTGCCACTGCAAAGAGAAGCTTCTCTGATGAAGGATGAAAGCTGCATAGGTCTATGAAATTTTATTCACCTGTAAAGAAAAATGAAATCGTGAAAAGCTTCAGGTAAATGGATGAAACTGGAAAAAGTTGTGCTGAGTGGAGACACATAAAGCTAGAGCCAAAAATACAAGTGCTGAATATTCTGCTCTCTCTCTCTCTCTCTCTCTCTCTCTCTCTCTCTCTCTCTCTCTCTCTCTCTCTCTCTCTCTCTCTCTCCTTCTCTCTCTCCTTCTCTCTCTCTCTCTCTGTCTGTCTCTCTCTCTCTCTGTCTCTCTGTCTCTGTCTCTGTCTTTCTCTCTCTTTCTCTCTCTCTGCTTGGAGTCTTTGTGCATTTAACTTGGAGCACACATAGAAGCATGTGGCTATAAAGCAATTACTGAGGCATGGTGTTATAAGGACTATGAGAGTTAAAATGTAGGCTACTTCTTCAAGTTTATCCCAGTTATGAGCACCAAAACAGAACAACCTACTTCATACTATGACAAGTTTGGTTTCACTGATATTATAATTTTTTAGTTAATACCCTCCTTTAGTTTGATTGCCATACTAATTCCATAGTTCTATATTATTCACATGGACAGATTTTTACTGATTCCTAAACAATCCTTACTTATACTATTGCATGGACATGTGTGTGCATGCTGCAACATGTGGTGAAGAGGAGAGGACAGTGCCGTGGAATGTCATCTCTCATTCCACCGTTTTATGGGCTCCAGGATGTAACTGGGTCACAAGGCTTACACGGCAAGCACCTTACCTGCTAAACATTTCTCCAGTCCCATTATTTCTTTTGAACTCTAGAAGGGAAGTAGTTATAGGAAGGGAAAATATTCCTGTGGCATTTAATACTTACCTATGTGTTTACCTTTATTCAGGTTCTTTATTTTGGACTTAAGGCTTTTGACTAATGTCTTTCAATTTACTCAAAAGGATTTTCTTTATTATTCTGGCAGGACAGTATGTTAAGCCACAACTTTTCTAATTGTTTGAAATTTGACACATTTCCTACTTTTATCCTTGCCCTTCAGTTTTGGAAAACAGGAATCTTGGTTGACAACTTTTCATCTTCCGCTTTGTTGAGTATATTGTCACTCTGCTTTCCAGCCTCTGTTACTCCTGAGGCGGAATCGTCCATTAATCTTATCAAAGATGCCTCAGGAGTCTTAAATCTATTCTCTGGGGTTTCAGTAGTTAGAGTTCATTCCTGGATATTTAGCTTTTGACTTTTAAGTGTTTGTTATAAGTTATCATGATGTGACTGCCTTAGAAATCAGTGAGATCCCTAGATAAATAGGTCATTATTATTTATCCAAAATTAGGAAAATACTAGCAATTCCTTTTTTAGATATTTTCCTTTTCATCGTTTTTCTCATTGATCACAAGGTGTGTGCTGGTACACTTGTTACTGTTCCCTTGATCTCAGACACAGTAATTTTCTTTTCATTTGAAATATCAAAACCTAGAGATAACAGGGTCTGAGAACTGTTTTCTCACCTTATGACCATTGTGCTCCCTCATGGTCATGCCATTAGGTAACTTGTCAGGACTCAGGGCTTCTGTTTAGACCTCATCTTATCTATACGATGAGACATTGCTCCAAGTGGTAGGTGACCCGTTTTATCATTGCCATCACTACAGTGCTGCTTTTAAGTTATTTCAAACTATAGAATTATAAAAAAAAAGTAAGTGTAGGAGCTAGAAAAGTGGGGAAGCAGAAAGGAGTGCAGTGCCTCCCACCTTACAGATGATTTGCATTTGGCTTCCAATACACACACTGGGTGAGTCACCATCTCAGCTAACTCCAGCTCTAGGGGACCTGATTTCTTCTGACATCATCCAAGAGAATTTTGAGCCATCAGTGCCATCCTCATTCATCCCATTTCTTAATAAGAATTTAAACATCTCTGCACATTTAAGACAAGACTATTTACTACCTCTTGTGTTCTTTATCCTCTTTGATATTACGCTTTCCTGTAAATCATTACACAGTTTATTATATATTATATGTCTACCTAAATTATATATTATATTACATTATATTATATATAACACAATATGTAATATTATATATGATATTTGGAACATGGCACATAGTACATAGTATAGCGTGCTTAGTGTATAGTGTGTGTATATATACATACATATATACACACACTTTATAGGAAAATCAATCTTGCTAAATGCATGCTGGTGCTGACAAAGTGTACCTATTCCAAGAAGAACATTTTTTTTCACCTCCCACATGTTATAAAATTAAATGGCATAAATTATGACGTCATAACAATGGACAAAGCAGTACATCCAATAATGTGACCTTGGCAAACAGACCTGAACAGAATGAACTCGGATTTGTCACTGATTGAAATGAAAATTTCAGTAGAGTTTAACATGCGCTTATTTCGCTGACTCAGCACACAGTCATTGTTTGTCTGGAAGCTTCCTCTGATAGACTTTCTGTAAATATATATATATATGCCTTGCCCAATCTGAATTTTTCCCCTACACTCTTGGGATTCACGAAAGCTAATTGCCATTTGATAGGTTCCCACTTACCTTCTGGAGAACGACATGTGGTGGCTTCACCATAACCTCTTCTTGACAGAACTCACTCAGAAGGATGTAAATGGTCTTTCATATTTGGATTAGTCACAGAGTTCATGAACCAACAAGGAATGGAAAGGTAGTAAGGTTAATAGCAAATTAAATGAGTGGTGTCGGGGAAAGTACATTGATAGAAGATGCCTAGGTTTATTAATGAATGAGAAAAAGTAGAGCATGCATGCCACAGATAAAATTTTATATAAGTCACAGTAGTTAACTTTCTAAGGACTAATTGTCATAGTCGTGATAGGATTCAGAGTTTATTCCACACATTTAAATGCATGATTTTAATCATTATGCTTGCTTCTACAAAGTTTGAATGTGTCTATCCAACCAGTTTCCACTGGTCAATGATTTCTGGAAAAAATCATTTCCCTGTTTTAAATGATAGACAAAATTCTTTACGAGTAAGTGTGATGTTTATCATTGTCAACTTGCTGTATCCTAATCTTGTTTGAAAAGAGATTCTCAGTAAAGAATCCTCTGCATTGGGTGTTCCTTTGGGTGCATCAGCAGTGTGGTGACTTCCTCCGAATTAAAACATTCCTTTTTGAAAAAGAATCATCCATATTCAGGAAGTTTTGTAAGTCTCAGGAAGTTTCTGGAGCTTAAAAAACTCGCAAGCACCTTCCAAAAAATACACACACAGTAAGAATTGCTGGGGACAAGTGAGTGAGAACGGCTGGTGCAGTTTCCGTGAGTCTTCATCTGTATCCCAGTGGTCTTTCTGATGATGGCTTCCAAAATTCAGTTACCCATTCGGCTTTCATATTATAACCATAAAGGAAGAGTTAGTTATTTGTTACACAGTATTAAAAGATTACCAGTTCTAGGTAATAGTTCAAATTGTTTCTCCTTGTTTTTCAATACACAGTCCTTTCAGACATCAGCAAGCAGGTGAGGAATAGCTTATGATTATATGAACATTTAAACTATAAGGCCTTATTTTAAAAGTACTTTAATGTGACTTTTTTTGTAGGCTCAATTTTCTTAGTAAATATATTAACTGAGAGTACCTCACTTATAACCCGACTAACCTAAACAATAGGAAAAGAAGGTTAAAGAATATAATAATGAAACCATAAGGATATCAGAGTCAAGGAACGATTCTTCTGTCGTAATCAGCAAGATTTCTTCTGCTGGAACCTGGAGCAACCAGAACCTGGAATCTCTGGTGGAACATGGAGCCCGAAGCCTTCCCTCGAGCGGTTCTCTCTAGGAGCAGCTCAAATTGGAGCAAGGAACAGGCAAAACTATCCCAAGTCTCCAAAGGCCCCGCCTCCTGTTTTTGGGTCAGATGTATATCTCCTCTTAGAATCTGTTCAAGGATGTTTTTCACCTGCTTAACAACCAATCTCACCACACGGTGTGGTTCGACTTCTAAGGGGATGAACATCACCTGCTCTCTCACAAGTCTTTTTCTCATCCCCCACTTGTGATATAAACAAACAAACAAACAAACAAAAACCATGTTTATTTCTCCTTCATCTCCACCTTTCTATAAGACTAAATAAGCTATATACAACAAAAATAAAAATTATCCATTAACTCAACATTTACAAGGACCAGTCCATTTGTAGTTAACAATTTTAAAGAAATTTTTCCACTATCCTATGTTACTGATTCTTATCCTAATGTCTAAAGTTTTTTTTTTTTAACTAAACTTATATTAATACTGTGTCTATCTAGTCTTCACCTCATCAGAGTCCCCAGAAGAAAAAACAATCTAATATGAAGAAAGTGCAGACAAGCAACTTTCAATAGTATTCATAGGACAGACAGCTGACTATCTGGACAGTCATAAGTTCCTCTCCATTGTCGGGGCATCCAGTCTTCAGTCAGCAGGCCCAAGGCATCTGACAGACTGCTTCTGGACTTTACAAGTTTCTCTGCATCACAGGTGCATCCCACCTTTAGCCAGTGGATTTCCCAGACTGCTCTGAAGCAGGAATCCTGAAGGAGTGGCCCACTTAATCTCTGCAAGGCTGGGCAGCCAATTTCTCAGTATCAGGCTTGATCATAGTGGACAGTCATTCTGTCTTCAGCAGTAGAGATAAGCCAAGTTCCTCAGACTAGTGGCTATCTGCCACTATTGTTTCTTGATGCCCACATAATTAGACTGGAGATACTGCCAGGAATGGATATGTCTCTCTGTCATAAAAACCCTTTATTATTAAATGCCATTTTCTGCAGCTCTCTGAAGTGTTTGAAGACCATCTATCTATTCTATCCATCATCTGTCTATTACTTTGAAAACATATACAAAAAATAAATAAAGCTTATTTTATAATTAAGTAATTTAGTATCTAGTAAGATTTATAAGTGACCAACTACCAATTTGTATCTCTGAGCATCCTGAACAAGTTATGTATCTCACAGACTGCTCTGAAGCAGGAATCTTGAAGGACTGGCCCACCTAATCTCTGCAAAGCTAGGTAATAGTTCTAATTGTTTCTCTTTGTTGTTCAATACACAATTCTTTCAGATGTCAGGAAGCAGGCAAAGAATAACTTATATCAAAATTTAAACTATAAGGCCTTATTTTAAAATATTTTAATGTGACTTTCTTTCTTTTTTTTTTTTTTTCTGTTTGCCAATTTCCTGCGATATGGCATGCTTACCAGGTATATGGATCATCAAAGTCACTAAATTTTTGTTAATCACTCAGTAAGAAAATAACTTCACAACCAGTAAATAAGAGAAATTTAAAAAGTAAAACAGTAATTCATGTTGTATCTGTTTTTATTACTGGTTAAGATTTCATGTGCTAAAACAAGTGTAATTTTAATAGGACAATATTACACTCATGTAATAAAACAAGTATACTCAGTATACTTACATCCTATATTTTATTGGATAGTAGATATATATGGTTTTATAGAGTTCGAGTAAGAAAAATTAAAAATTGTAAGCCAAGATTGACACCAAATGCATATGACTACACAAATATCACTGTTTTAAACCTTCTTTTTTTTTGCCCCATGGAAAATAAATGCATGATTTTTTAAGAGTGATCTAAGTAATAGAAATTATTTAAACCCAAATTCTTCTGCCAGGCTAACAACAGTGTTTGCTCTTTTAGAAAGTGAGGCGTTGTTGGGAGAGTTTACTCAGAGCACTGATGCCCTCTGTGTGCCCGGGAGAATAAGGACTCTTGGATGAGTCAGCGATTGCTCATTGTGGCATGATGCCTTGAGCGGATCATGTAAGGGGCAAGTCTGTCTTGTTTTCAAAGGCCATATTGATAACAACGGAGAGGCAATCATTATGGCACAATGCAACAGGGAAAAAATAAAACCTGTTCGTTTCATAGCAGCCAGTGACTAGAGAGGGACAAAGTAGGAGGAGAGAGGTCTAAGGTGAGATACTGCCTTCAAAAAACATGTCCAATGCCTTACACCATCCAGTGACACCCCGCATTCTGGCTCCCATCACCTTCCAGCAATACTTAGGACTATAAATGTATTAATGTGCTAAGTTATTGATAAAGTCACAGCCCTTAGGGAAATAGGCATAATAGCTCTCCTAAATCTGATACCGTGCCTCCCAGACAGGAGCCAGTGGGCTGCTTTATAGACAGCCCTGGCTACGCTTAACTCACCAGCAAAGCACAAATGCTGGTGATGTTCTTGTGACTCTCCACTCAGTCTACTTGTGCAATGACCTCGGTGTATGCACTATGTTCCAGCGCTCTCTCATGCTACCTAAGAGAGCTCTGGGATATTTTGTATGTTATCCTGAAGGGAACCACATTTTCTTTTGGAATGGAATTTTAAAAATCACTTAAAAATTTCTAATGTGTATTTCTGCTTTCCTCATTCTTCTGACTTAAACTTGGTCCGAGCATGGTCACTACTTACCCTGTTTTATATGCAGATGTACACCCATGCACATGAGGCTCCGAGGCCTCAGAAAAATGAAATTGTATCTGAGCATTGAGCTTGCCCCTTTCCCTACGCTAACCTGTCACATCGGAAATAATTATAAGTTCACCATATTTATTCACTTTATTTTTGTCTATCAAAATATTGTTTCTATACTCATGAGCCTGCTGGTCCTCAGTCTGCCTGCATCTCTGTCGAGGCCTTCGTTCACACCTAGTCACAGCTGTGCTCTCCTCCCTTGGGATCCGGGACAGCAGAAAAGAGTAGGTAACTGTCGTGCACCCACCAAGAACTTCAATAACCCCCACAGGAGGAGCGCGTGAGGAGTTTATATTTTTGGCCATGAATCCAGGGCTTTCATTTTAAGTTTCAGGGTGCATCATGCAGCTGAGCACTGATTGAATGGGGGCACCGGAGGCTCGAGGGATCAAGCTGTGACATTTTTCTGAGCCTGAAGGCTGCTCACAGTTATTACTGCAAGGCCCTTGCTGGCTGCTACTTCAGGGAAACACCGGGAGAAGGGGGCTGGTCCTCCGAGTGTGGGTGGTCGAATAAACTCTTTTAGCAACAGCGGTTGGTCTATTTAGCCTGAAAGGGAGACCACCAGCAGCCCCCAAAGTGCTAAAAAAATTGCAATCAATTTAAAAAATATATATTATATTACATAAAAGATTGTAAGAGCTAGTGCTGGGCATTGCTACACAGCGTTACCAGCTGCTAAATGAAGCAGTCACGGGCAGCCAAGCGGGATTTATCCTGCAACCCAGAGACTTTACAGCTTTCTCCACTCTGCCCTTCTCTGGGGGGCAAAGAGAGAAAAAAATTCTTTTAAAAAGAAAAAATCTTAGCAGCTAGGTTAAAGAAAATGTATCAAAGAGATACCGAAATTTAGTCATCTTGGTTGCTATCTGATGGCTCCAAGTGTTTAAGGTATGCTTTTATTGAAAAAGATTGTTAAGACCCACATCCAAGCCTGACATTTAGGTAGTGATTGGCGACCAATGTCCATCTCCAAATTCACTCAGGAGATAGTAAGTTTTCCTCGATGTTCTATAAAAAGTTATGTTATCTAGGCATGAAATGATTGGATTAAAGCTTTAAAAGCCATACACAGGTGTCTAATCGCTCTTCGGCATTTAGAAAACACATAAAATGCACAGTAGCCATCATGATAAATCAAGGCATTGGATTTTCTTTTTCTTAACCCACACTGTGAGAATGTTAAGGATCCATCTATATTTACATGGGTAGAATATTGCGCATTAATCCTCATGGTGCATAAAGTCCACAAGATAAAGATCATTTCGTTACAATGTTTCATGGCAAATTATGAGTTTAAAGTATAATAGGCCAAATATATTGGCATTTTTAAAATAACAACAAAAAACTTCACATCTTAAAGAACTCAGAGACATACTGAACCGTAGAAGTCCGTGAGCAATAGGAAACATTCCACTATGATTTGAAAACATTAAGCGGGAGTATTACACAAACAACCAATCAGAGTTTTAATCTGCCACGATTCTGAGGAGTATAAAGAACCTCATGCCACCCTGCTCTGAACTACTGGAATAAAATAACTTCTTTCCATATCCTATCCATCCTGTCATGCTACCCTCCTGTTAGTCATGAGCAGCAGTCTCTGTTATTGTTGGACCTCGTATGTCTCTTCACAGAGAAACTCAACACTGCTTTTGTACACGCTCCATTAAGGAATACCATCTCCAGCCTGCGCTCTACAGTTAAGTTATACTTTCACATTTTCCTTAAGGTGCACTTCTACAGGCTTGATCTTATTATCACAGACAAGCAAAGACTGAAACATTTAGACTCTACAAAGATTCTGAATTTGCAGCCGTTTAATTAGAACATCATATATTTCTAATATACAATTTTTCATGTGACGACTACACACACGAGTTACAAATTTTTACTTAGGGCTCATAGACAACTTAGCCATCCATCGCGTGTATTGGTGGTGTGTTTAAGTGAATGAAATATGCTTATTGATTTAAGTGACGTATAAAATTATTAATTCCTTGAGAGGGTGGCTTTCATTTCACCGACGTGACACATCAGCCTCAGCCTTGTGCCCAGCATGAGGCAGACCTGTCATGCCCTGTAAACTGATAAGTAGTTGTTAGAGAGGAAGCAGGGGCATGAAGTAGGAATATAAAAGTTTACAAAATACGCCAAGTGTTTCTAAAATTTTTTTAAATCTAGGCACTATTATCAGCATGTATTTTCCTGCTAGAACTTTCTCTCCACATTTAATTTAGTTTAATTGAACACTTCCAATAATTTACATTTGAGCCATCATTCTCACCAGGAATCAAGTACCCTGGCAGTTAAAAGTGAACAGTTGTCATGGGCAGGAGATAGCGCCCTGTGGTCCAGTGTACACCTAGCCTGCGCAGGGTTCTCGGTCAACTCCTCGACATCAAAAACAGAACAAGAAAGGTAAGGATTCACTGCGTTCAAAATAATGTGACAAAAACAGATTCACTGTTTTCAAGATAGAAATGTATTTTTCCTTTTCAATCTGGATGCCAATATTTCGAACAAATGTATGAAGGGTTTTGTTGTTGTTGTTATTGTTGCTGATTTTTTTATGGTCATGGCTAACACTGAATCCAAGAATAAGAACAAAACTATATTGAATAGAAAGACAAAGACATGGATTAAAGGAAGGAGGATGTCAGAATTGTGGGTTTATGTGAGATGTTAATATGAATATTCCTGATTCCTAAGACAAGACTTTGTCTTGTCCCACTCTGTCTCTGCTTCCAAAGCCTCATTTATTTCATTCATAAATTCTTGTAATTTAAGAAATCCATTTGGAAGTTAATCACAAATCTTTGTGAATCTCTCTGTCAATCTGATTCTCTTCTTGTTTTGTATTGTTAATTCTGTTCTATAATTTTTCTTAGAAATAGTCTTTAATATTTTGGGGTCCAAATTGATATTTCACCATTATGAGAAATAATTATTAACTAATGTCTTTTACAAAAAAAAATACTAAATTCAAATAATTGTCATTCCAGAAAAAAATAACTATTACATTTGAGTTTTTCATGTGGTTTATGTAACAGTGTAATTTTTGAAAGAAAAATTGATGATGCATTTTGTTTCTACAATATATTAGGGTGTCATACTACCTTAGGAAAAATATTTTATGTACCTATTAAGTAAATAAGTACATAAAATGTTGAGATGGTGTCAATGATTTGTTTAGTGAAATGGTTTTTAAGCGACTATTTCCATTTCTTTCTTTTTTTCTTTTTTTTAAATGGGAATCATATTGATGACTCGGCTTGAACAAGAAAGATAACAATGAAAGTATGTGTGCCACACATTTGCTGTGGTTGAATGAGGTTGAGATTTAGGAGGGGAAAATGAACATCCGTGTGAAGAAATCATGTCTGTGTTCATGCCATAGTTCTGACAGGGCTCCCGATGTCCCTGGGGAGACATGAGGGAAGTACAAAGGCCAGCAGGAGCTGCTCCTGCACTGCAGTGTTTGGCTTTGTCACCCATACTTTGTGTCCTCCTGCCCATGAGATTTCATAGGTCACTCAGGTGAAAGTGACCCCTTCAAAGGTCAGCATCAGACACCTAGGAAGCATTTTGGTAATACCTTCCAAACCACCAGGATTCCATGACAGCTATTTTATTGTGTTGACCCTCAACACACAGAGAATAGATGCATTCAAATGTCAAGTGCCTGCTGACAAAGGCCAGTTTAGTCCCGAGTGGCTGCACTTTAACCCCCTTAAACAGACACTGCACTATGAGTGGTCCATGTCTAAGTATTTTTATGTGTATTATAAAAATGCCTATCATAGGGTTTAAAATCTTTTAAACATATTCACATTTGATCTAAATAGCCAGGAATATTTATTAAGTATAAAATTAAAAAAAATTGGATCCATGGCATTTCTCATTTTGAAGATGACTATTCAATAATTGCACAGTATTTAATAGCATTGCCATTCCATTACACACAGAACTCATCCTAAAAACAAAAACTACGTTTGTTGTTGCTTTTTATTTAAGTCATTCGACACTTTCTTCAAAAAACTGTGATTGCAACCACCAAAGATTGTAGAGGGTTTTTAAGATACCCAAGATTAACACTGTCTATAGTATTTTTTACAGATATTATTTTTAATATGAATTGATCAAATTAGGCGTATATACGGCTACTAGCTATTTTGTGTGTGTGTGTGTGTGTGTGTGTGTGTGTGTGTGTGTGTGTATATATGTATATACACATTGCAGTATTCGGTATGTACTATATGTGTCCTAACATATATTACTATGTAATATATACATATATATATATTCCAATATACATATTGGATACTAGGGAAAAAAACATTCAAGTGTTGATGTCTACCATACTTACATTAAACTTTATAGATACTATTTGGGACAGGAGACCCTGACCCATGCAGAGGAACTATAGTGTCCTTTGGAAGAAAAAGTTCATTTATTGACCGGCTGACACACTCTGAGGCTGAAGAGCTAGTCATCCCACTAGACAGGGATCCGGGTTTATGCTTGTCTCCTATCTAGCTGTGCTGCCTTAGGTAAAGATTAGTTTCTCTCTCAGTATGAGCTCTACATTTACAACTCAGATTGACACTTAAAAATTGTTTTCTACTAGTTTGCTAGTATTTTAGTATGAATTGAAATGATTCTGTCTTTGAATTTGTTTTTTTTTTTTTTTTAACCTCCAAAAGCCACTTAAATGTGAGCATTATTTTATACCTTTAATATATTCTTTCTTAGATGAGGACTGCAGAAAAGCTACTGTGGGTAGTCACTGGATGGAAGGAAGGGAGTTAGATCCAGGTGTCTTCTAAGGAGGAAGTGAAGATTAAGAAGATCAGGCAGGGTGGGTACAGAGAAGCTGGGACAATTTAACAGGAGACGTGAACGGTCTATAAAGGACCACGTAGTAAATGCCTTGGGCTTTGCAGGTCGTAAATTCCCCTTCTTGCAGATAAACTTGTGCCATTTCTGTGAGGAAGGAGCCATGGATGATTCGTAAATTAATGAGCATGGCTACATTTCCACAAAACTTTATTTATGAAAGAGAATTCTGGATGGCCCTGGCCCTGCCGGTTGTAGCTTACTAACCCTTGTAATGAGTTCCACAAGAGAAGGTTCAATGCTGCTGTTTACTTGCCATCTACTGGGATTTGGAAGCCAAGAGGATTCCCTGGGCCTTTCTAGAGGAGAAATTCGACACAGTTTTAATAAATGATAAAGAACCCTGCGGAGGGAGGCAGACGGATACATTAACACTGGCTTAAATGTGTTAGCCCCAGATACACACATTTATTTATGTGCAAAACTAAATTCAGATGTGTGTGTGTGTGTGATTTGTAATTGTGTTTATATAAAAATATAACATTAATAGATATAGAAAAAGAGGCCAGAAATGCCAGAGGTAGTGGATGGATGGGAGGAGTTGGAAGAGAGGGTTTGAAATGACATAAGTACTGTGTGCTCATGTATTAAAGTCTCAAATTTTTAAATGAAAAAGAAGGGCTAAGAGATAAATGAGCAGTTAAGAAACTGGCTGCTCTCCCAAAGAAGCCAGATTCGAGTCCGAGCACCCAGGTGACGGCTGACAACCGTGTCTAACCCCAGTGCCTGGGATCCTCCCCAAACTCTCTTCTGGTCTCTGCAAGCACCAGGTGCTTACATGTGGGGAAAAGGCATGCATGCAACCAACACACCTATACATAAAAAATAAGAGAGTTTAAGACAGGAAGTTGTTGACTAGCTTGAAGACTTGTGTTTATTGACTGCATCCTAAATCAATGACCATCCTTCAGTTGCATGTGGAGCAAAGATCACCAACTGATAACAGCATAATATTTATAACAGTCTTAAATTTTTTTTATATATTTTCCTATTATCCAAATAAAGAATTTTTACAAAGCACAAAGCATATGTGCTTATAGGCATTAAATGCGAAATTTCCTACTTATAGTTTAATCTAAAAACAAAGACTGAATCTACTGCCTTTTTGTCTCACGCTGCCCTAACCAAACATGAAGACACCATGTGCCTTTTTCCCTCAGCACAGACTGCAAAAATTATTTTTGCATTGGCTTCATTTACCACACAAGTCTAGCAGCATTCAAAATGTACTTTCATTTTTTTTCTCTCTTCGCTTTTGACCTCGCAGCTACATTTTAAGACCTTCATCTGTGTGACCCCTCTCAACCCTTCCATCCGCGGCACACTTGTCAAAGAATTCACCCAAACTGATCTCTTTTCTCCAAGGGGACAGCTGTTCGCTTCCTACAGTCTTTTGCCCCAAGCACTGACAACTAGAACTTGCTTCTAATGTGGTTACAAATCTTGTTCCAGCTGGTGGCTCCTTTTCAACAATGAAGGTTACTATGAGCCCCATGGTAGCACTTAGAATTGAAACCGCACTCCACCTGGTAGCCCTTTAACCCTTTTCCCGGCCCCGTGCAGCCTCTCACATGTACGCCTACTATATGAAATGTAGAGCGTGCGTGACCATGGTAAATTTGTATTTTTTTTTTTTTTTTTGAGTCTTACAATATGCATTATAGAGAGCAAGATACAAGAGGTAAAAAATAAAAAAATAACCTTACCATTTTAGATTTTCCTAATGTTTCTAAACTGTTTAGTGAGGAGATTCTATCTTCCGGTGTACAGTTTATTTTAGGGTGCACCATGGCAGATTCAGATCAGGAAGGAGCAGCGCTTTTTCAGACACCAATTCTACTGTAAAACTTTAAGGAATATGTCTCCCAACATCAAGTTCACCCACTTTACTAAACAACTGAACAGAAACTGCCACAAATATGGTTTTAGCATCCTCAGAGTTCTTTGTAATAAAACACCTTCTCTTACGAAACGGTTACATATGAACAATTCATTTTTTTTTTCATTTAGAAATTTAACAGCATTAAGAAAGCACAATTGATATCTTCACATATTAACTGAAATCCATTTTACTGCATAATTTATCAAATTCGAAGCTCTGAATATGTTTTGGAAAGATGTTAAATGTTATTATATATTTAGATGAAATAAGATGGGACATGTTTTATCTTATATTTACTTGGAAATTTTAATCAATAAAAATTTAAATATTTAATAATGTTAAAACAAAACAAACCATCCCTTTGGCATTTATTCAAAGCCAATATGACCTCTCATAATAGCATTAAGTTTTAACTGTTTGTATTGTTCTATGTAATTAAATAGGTTTAAAGCTCTCTTGCTGTGAATTGTGTGTGAACACTGCTAACAAAAGCATTTTCCTTAAATGAAAACCTCAAAAGTGAGCCCTTCAGTGGGTATATAGGCATAACAGGTATACTTTAATACACACTAGATTTGTAGTTATAAAAACTTATATCCTCAAGCAATAACAGAAACAGGACTTCTTTCTTTGATTGTTCATTTTGTAGGCAAGAAAAAAAGGAAATTTTGCTCACTTTCACATTTTCTTTTATTTGTAATAACTAACATTGGTTTACATGCTACTGCAAGTTAATGTTTTTCTGGTCTGCTATCACTGACTACTGTGTACTAGGATCAGAGATTTCTATACAGATCACACAAAGCTGTTATTAATTATGGCAAAACATGGCTATCATGTCACATTCTTTTCTTACATTTTTTACTTAAATTCAATTATTTGACACATTAAAAACAGAACTTTGTATTTTGGTGGCACTATGAGATATTTCAATATATTTATATAGCATGTAATATCTAAACAGTAACAAATTTTAATTACCAGAAATATAGGTGGTCCTCTTAACTTCTGACACACTGTGGTATATAAACACTCAAACACTCTCTCTCTCTCTCTCTCTCTCTCTCTCTCTCTCTCTCTCTCTCTCTCTCTGTTGGAGCTACAAAAATCACTTAAAAGATGTGAATTTTCAAAATCGTAAATAAATGTAATAGACACTTCGCAAGTCTGGACCTCGGTGCAAGTTATAACGTGACTATTTAGCCTGGTTCATCTTTGGGAAAGACGCTGGGTGGAACATCTCTTGGTCTTTCTTCTGACTACTCCTTGGCTGCAGCTCTTCTTCCCACCTACCCCTCCCCTTCCTCTGAGCCTGATCATCTTGCTTCTTCATCCTCCTTTGCCCCACTATGTGGGCCAGTGCCATCCAGAGGACCTTACAGCACGTTTGCACACTGCCACGGCCTTTCTAACTCTATGCAACAAGCTTAGTCAAGATTACACTTGCTCCACCTATGACAGGAATAATCAAAGAGAGAAAGAGTTATTACCTTGAAAGAAAAGGGGTAGCATGGTAGGAGTTGAAGGGATTAATAGTAGTATAAATATAGCACTCATGTATAAAATACTCAAAGGTTCCCCAAAGCTGAAATAATGAAGTATAGATGTTTTCTTAATCCTGTAAGTAAAGAAAAAAAATTTTCCTAAATAGCTTAGTATGGTCTTTGGAAGACTAGATTCAGAAAGATTCTCTTGTTAAAAAAATCTTAAACCTTAGTTGGAAAAACAAGGGTGAATTGATTAGCAAAGTACTGTTAAATACACAAATTAAGATCTGTTCAGTGATATGAAAACAAAATGAAATGGGGTCATCAAGTCCCTTTGGAGATCATTCGTACAGACATTGGACCCACCTAACCCTCTCCTGCCTGTGAGAGAGAGAAGAAGCTCTGGGCTTCTTATGGTCTCTGTGTTGTGTAAACAGCACAGAGTCTTGCCTGGAAGAGTCAGTTAAACACGGTGTTTCTTAACTTAGGAGGAAACAGTGGGTTATTATTAAGATTAAATTAAATAATCAGTTATTTTGAAACAAAGACTAAAACCCAGATAAAACAAGCGAACACTAAGAGTAAATTGAACTGTTCAATGAGCTGTTTTGTAAATACACTGGCTGTCCAAAATGGTAAAAAGTAGAAGCTAAAACTAAAGTTTTACTCTTATGCCAGTTTCAAGCACTGGATATGTTTAATGGGAGAGACTGTTTATCACTGGTGACTGATAAGGTCAAAGAGATTGAAATACAGCATATTAAAATATGAAACAATATGATCCATAAATATGAAGACAAAGAAGTACTATAACTAGCTTAAATGGACTTAGCTGTGGAAACTTCAACAAGATTACCCTTCAAGTGTATTTTTTAAGTCCACAGTCACAAAAAAGTATAAAGTTAACATTAAAATGTAAGTTAAAATTTTATCTTATTCTAGCATCTGCCCCGGTGCTGCACTCTGGCTGGAGGGTTGAGAGTGGTATGGAAGAATGGGGAGATGGAAGGGCTCAGCGGGTTCAGGAGCCCCACAAGGGGATCATCGAGGCTGGCGGGTCTGGACCCAGGGGGCCTGCACCAACCGATGCACCAACCAAGGACAATGCGTGCAGTAAACCTAGACCCCCTGTTCAGATCCAGCCAATGGACAGCTCATTCTCCATGGTTGTGGGAGAGCAGAGGACTGCCTCTGACATGAACTCTGGTGACCCCAATGTGACTACTTTCCCTTAATGTGGAGGCCTGGTGGCACTCAGAGAAAGGGTAAGCAGGCTACCAGGATGAGACCTGATAGCCTGTGACCATATGGTGGGGGAGGAAGTCCCCTTCTGTCAAACGTCTAGGGGAGAGGAATAGCACATGGGGAGAGAGAGTAGGAAAGAGAAGATACAAGTGAAGGGATAACAATCTGGATGTAATCTGAATAAATTATAATAAATTAAAATTTTGTCTTATTTGAGTATCTTCTAAATGTTTATCCCAGGCCTTTCATTCATGTGCTCAGAAATATGTTAATACTGTGTGACTCCTTTACACAGAATGGGGGACTTTTCTATTCACCTGAGCCCAGAACTACCCTGAATAAAAAGTAATCAATAATAAAAGAAAGACAGATAGTACCCAAGGGAAACTGCTGTAGAGTTCTAATAGTAATTAAAAAAAAAAGTGACTAACGGAAAAAATTAACAACTGCAAATTCTAAAGAGTCACAGTCTATTCTATCCTCAGACCTAAGCAGAACAGTGCAGGGCTCGTTAAATGGAGACCGTCAAGATCCTCTGAGAAAGTTTGGCTATTGTATCTAGCAAACAGGAATTCACAAACTTCCCCTAGCTAAGCTGAGTTCTGGGTCTCCTGAATGTCTCGGGGCCAGAATCCTTTCCTTGATGTTGTTTTATTGACTGATATAACAAACATCGTAAGGATTTAAGGTGCTTTGTCCAAGTTTATCACCAGAAAGTCAGGTGGCTTATTCCTGAGATAAACCTCTTGGGCTCTGGTTTAAGTAGGGCCTTCCTGGTCCATTTTTGCTCTCTGTGTTCTCTGAAAGGAAACAAACATCATTTTCCAGCCAAAAGTCTTGGTTACAGAAAAGGATGCCAGCATGCAATTACTCATGAACCTTACTGGACATTACATGTCATTTGAACACCAAAGACAAGACACTTGTACTGTTAACCCAACCATAAGTTTGCAGCAAAAATTCAGGTTATTTGCAAATTCCAACATACACAGAGTCCTGTATTGTTTTCATCTCACATTTGTAAGAGGATTTCAGGTTATGACTAAATGCAATCACCTTAACAAAGGCCTTTGACAAGAATTGGTGATAAAACCTATGCAAACTTTAATCACTTGAAAATATGCAGCCCGACACTTTACATATATTTGCATTGGTTTGCAGCCAACCTCAAGATTTTCATCTAAATCTCCATGTTTCCATCTAAAAATCCCACAACTCGTTGTACGTACCTAGTGCCTAGCTTCTTGTCAACCGCCTTTTCTTTCAGTGTCCCCAACAAATTGTTCCTCCAAATAAGTAAGAGAAACCATATAGTATTTTGTAGCGGCTTATTTCATGTTGTGTGATGTTTTCAAGATTCCCCTATACCTTAACATATGTCAGAAAGCCCTTTCTTTGTAAGGTTGGATATTATTCCAATTTATGCACGTAACATATTTTATTTAATTATTTATTCATCAGAGGATAAAGAGGGAAAATGCCAAATACAGTGGACCTACAAAAAGCAGGTTGTCTGCTTACATATTGACAACTATAGAGATCTAGTATCTAACAATGCTTCATAAGAAATGAACAGGTAAGAACAAGTTCTGCATCAGTGAAGCATTACTTATGTTAGCTACCACTTGTTCCCAAGGAATGGACATATGCAACCAAATATTATTTTTACCCAGTCCTACTGACTACCCCTCCCTTCTGCTCTCTTGCACTGGGTGGCTCACTATTGGGTTATTCTAGTTATTATATGATTTCTGGGTATACACCTATAGGCCTTCTTTGCCTGGAGCGTCTCTTACCCTTGATTCATCAGTTACATTGCTATTTTAAGTTTCATGACACAGAACGCCAATGAGAAAACTTCTCTCTTAATCACCTTCCAGTTCAGCACACCAAAGAACTGAAGACCAGCCTTATTATGAAGGTAAAACCTCTGTATGTGACCAGTTGTCAAAAGTCTCCTCTTCACTGACCATCTGCTCCTACCCTCTCTATGCACAGCCCTTGGCAGCCATGCCTAGACACTGGAAATGTCAGTGTCATTCACAGTTCTGTTCACTTAAGGGTCTATTCGGTTTGTCTGGGGTGCACTTTTAACTGCCCTCCTCCCCTGTCTCTACTCCAAGCCCTTCTCCTCTGCTGCACCCATCTTGGTTCAAGTCACCCCAACTTCCTCCTCACTCCCACGGTCTTGAAGTAGATGAGTGAGAGGCATGGCTAGAAACGTGGCAATGATTTAGTGGGCTGTTAATACTTAACTGTGGATTTCAGTGAAATTTAAGGCCTGGGATACCCTATTAGGTCATTGAGAACATTTATCTTCTTCATCAAAGACGGCATATTCACAGCTAACTAAAATAAATATATAAATAAATTGTACAACTTAAAGGAACTTGCTCATTTTGTAAACCATTCTCCAGAGTCCTTAATGATGTGTAATGAACCGCCTTGTTAAACTGCTGTTCAAATTCCATAAATTTCCCATCCTGAGATTTAAACGGATCCCTTCTTTTTAATTCATGGAGAAGCAGGGGATGGGAGCCATATATTTTTGACTTGTGGATTTAAATAACTTCTTAGCCCTTGCCTCCGAGTTGAATAATTCCAGATCTTTTCACCTTCTCTTGTAGGTCTTACTTTACAACCAATTCATTATCTTTGTGGCTGTCCTCTGAACCCTCCTCAAGTTCTCACATTCCTCTTAAGATTGGGAGTCTGTGACAGGCTGCAGGATTCCAGGAAGGATCTGACAGGTTGTCTGCTCATCAGGGATTACCTCACAGTGCTTGCACGCCAGCTCCCACAGCCTGAACTGTGCACTGCAGTCTCAGATGCGTTACCTTCCCTACTCCCCTGGACTCTGATGGCTAAACACACAGTCTTCTGCTTTACAATAGGACAAATTTGGGACTTTTTATTTTCTTTTGTGCCCAAGTATAATCAATTACTTCTCTTTATTTTACTTGATCTTCATAACTGCTCTGAGCTAACATTTACCCCTGTAACACTATAACCTACTTATAATTACCACCTACGGCTACTAACATAGTATTAAACTTAGTATATGTCTTCCAAAGCTACTACTTGTGAATAGATGACATTTGCACTTTAGAGACATGATAACAAATTAAAAACAAAATAAAACAAACCAAAAGCAAGAGTAAAAACAATGCTACCATTATTTCCAGTTGTCCCACGTGGATTATCTTACGTTGCACTATTATTGGAGATGGTAGTAATACCAAAATAAGTAGTTAAGTAGTGCTCATGTTACTCCCCTGCATCTTGCAATTGCCCATGAATCACTTATTTCATCACCAGCTTGCATAAAGGCGAAGGGAGACATAAGTCGTTTGCCTATTGTCTTCCAGGAAAGTACCAGAAACATAATTCATTCTTGAGTCAAGTGAGAATCACAACTTTCCCTTAAAATGTGCACTTCCACACAGATATTTAGACCTCCAGAAAACTAAATGCGTTCACAACGAAGGTTTTTAAGAAAGGGAAACGGTGCGTCTTTATTTTCTCCAAGTTTGAAATTTTCAGCAATGGGGGAAAACAGATTTGCCACTCTGACTGTTCTGAAAACAAGACTAAGTAGAGAGATAAGGGCAGGGAAGAGCCGCAGACTGAAGGCTTCTGTCTGCAAGAGGAATTACTGAGCTGCAGAGGAGAGCTCTGCTCCAGACCTTATTAGCAGAAGGAAGCAAACGTGATGCCTCTCCTTGATAAGATAAGCAGAAACTACAAGGATAAGCTGATAACTAGGACAGCCTTAAAATCCCCTGAAGCATGAGTGTGTGTGTGTGTGTGTGTGTGTGTGTGTGAGAGAGAGAGAGAGAGAGAGAGAGAGAGAGAGAGAGAGAGAGAGAGAGAGACGGGGCATAGAGAGTGGGATTGCATGAGTGTGTAGCTAAGAACTGCATTAAGACTACATTAAAATAAGCATTTTTATAAATTTTGCTAGTTAATAAGGTAGGCAATTCATTTCCCACTACAATTATATTTCTATTAAGGCTAACATAAAGATGGTAGCAATTATTATTTGATTCAATTTTCTTTTAAAAAATTTATATTTTATATGAAAATTAGCTAGGGTGGAACAATAATATAATCTCTCAATACTAATTGGAAGCCTTCGGAGTTAATCTAAATGTTGGAAGTGTGCTTCCAAACCACCCCTGAATTCTCTCTGTTGCACAGCAGAAAAATGCAAGCTTAGACTTTCAGAACAAAATAACTCTTTAAATTTGTTCAGCTATTAAATGAAAGACAGTGGGTTTAAATTTAGACTTATTCAGTGGCAGAAATTATCAGGAGTTCTTTAACTCTAGCGATTCAGTGTTTGATGGTGGAGTCATGCAGAGAATGGAAAAGACCCTTTGTTCTTTGGATATATACAGACTAATTAAGTGCATAATTTCAGGAGGTTTATGCATATGAAAATGACTCTGACTGCGCTGACTCTGTGGTGCATCTTCTTTATTTTCTACTAACAAGTGTCACGTTCAAAGTTTTCAAATTATGAAAACATCTTTAGGCCTTTACAGATCTTCACATAGTTGGTACAATGACACTGATTCCTTCAACGATTAGCTTTATTCTTTTTACTGAATCTGTCTTGGCAATTTAAGCATGGCTTGCTATTCTCTCAGCCCCTTTGAGGCAGTATAGAGATGTTGATATTTAAGCATAAAGTGTAAAGCTGAGTTGCATTTTAAAATAACTTGTGGTGACTATGTGTGGACTACAGTCTTAAAGTTTTTGTTCATTCCTTGTATGATCTTTACTTGAGTGAGGACAATTCTTTCTGTATTTATTTGCAAAGTTATAATTTAGCAACTTTAATTTCAGACCTATCAATCATAGAAATCAACTCATGGCTCTTTCTTAAATTGTGGCAGAATATCACCTCTAGTCTTTTTTATTAAGAGTAAAAGCCAGAAAGTCTAAAATTGTTCTGTTGATTTTTTCATAACTTTAACAAATGTATGACTTCTTTACTAATGGATTGACAGGTTAATTTATATCATATTTATAATTAATTCTTAAACACACACACACACAGCAAGGGGAGAGAGAGAGAGAGAGAGAGAGAGAGAGAGAGAGAGAGAGAGAGAGAGAGAGAGAGAGAGAGACCTGTGAAACTAACTGACTTCCACTTGAATTTGAACACAGAGTTGGTTCTTGTAATTTTCTTTTGTTGTTTTTTTCGAATGGAAGACATTATTATGTTATTGTACACATGTTTTGAAAACATGTCAAAGTTCAAATAACGAGAGAAGTCATTTTCACTCTCATAAATCAAACAATGATGATAAAATGGTTGCTCGCTATTGACTTCTCTTTAACATTTTGAATAAAAATGTAAAGATATATCAATTTGGGCTAGAAAACCCCTGATGTCAGTCTACTAATTGATTGTCCAATACAACAAAGTTAGCTCTGAAAAACATACACACACAAGCGATATTAAATGAGCTCAGCATGCTGTATTTAAGTATTGATGCTTTTTTTTTTTTCTTTTAGGTAACTACAATAATTAAAGATAAAGAAACTGTAGATTTGAGGAGTGAGGGTGTGCCTAGGAGAGGCTGAAAGAAGGAGAGAAAAGGGCAAATGACGTACTTATATCTTAATTAAATTAAACATAAATTAATTAATAAAACTATAGTTTTAAGAAGTTAAGAACTGATACCTATTATGAATGAAAACTATGACCTAGAGAATAGCCACAGTCACCGTTCAGAACATCGTTATAAGCATCCTGTCTTTTTTGTTATTAATTCATTTATACAGATTATAAATGAGATTACAACTCAATTGTTCTCCCATCACTTGTGTCCTCCTGTTCCTCCCTCCTTCCCACCCCCCCCCTATTGCCTTCCCCTAAGCCCATGACTGAGGGGGACCTCCTCCCCCACTTTATGGTCACAGGCTATGAAGTCTCACCTTAGTAGCCTGCCTGTTTCTTTGAGTGCCACCAGGGGCAGGTCATCAAATATGGGGCACCGGATTTCGTGTCAGAGTTAGGCCCTGTTCTCCCCATAACTGTGGCTAATTTCCTGCCCTTTGGCTAGATCAGAGTAGGTGTTTACTACTTGTATTGTCCTTGGTTAGTGCAATAGTTTGAGCAGACACCCCTGGGCCCTGATCCACCCATTACACTGTTCTTCTTGTAGGTTTCTAAGATCCTCTGGATTCTTCTATCCTTCTATTTCCCCATCTCCTATCTTTCTCTTACCTAGAGTGCCAGTAGGATGTCCTCACATCTATTCCAATCTCCTGGTAAGTGAAGACTTTCTTGGGACATGCCTTTTGGGCTAGTGTCCAATTATAAGTGAGTATATACCATCCATTTGTCCATAAATTTCTAGATTTCCTTGGGGTTTTTTTTTTTTTTTTTTATAGCTGAGTAGTATTCCATAGTGTAAATGTACAACAGTTTCTTTATCCATTCTTCTACTGAGGGACACTTAGGCTGTTTCCATGTTCTGGCTATTATGAATAAGGCCGCTATGAACATGATTGAGCAAATTTTCCTGTTGTGTGCTGGAGCATCTTCTGGGTATATTCCAAGGAGTGGAATAGCTGGGTCTTGAGGAAGCCCTATTCCCAGTTTTCTGAGATAGCACCACATAGATTTCCAAAGTGGTTGTACAAGTTTGCGTTCCCACCAGCAATGAAGGAGTGTTTCTTTCTCTCCACATCCTCGCCAGCATGTGGTGTCACCTGAGTTTTTGATCTTAGCCATTCTGATGAGTGTAAGATGGAATCTCAGAATTGTTTTGATTTGCATTTCTCTGATGGCTAAAAATGTTGAGCATTTCTTTAAGTGTTTCTCAGCCATTCGATATTCCTCTGTTAAGAATTCTATTTAGTTCTGAGCCCCATTTCTCAATTGGGTTATTTGGTTTGGTGGTGTCTAATTTCTTGAGTTCCTTATATATTTTGGATATTAGACCTTTGTCTGATGCAAGGTTGGTAAAGATTTTACCCAGTCTGCAGGCTGTTGCTTTGTTCTGTTGACAGTGTCTCCTGCCTTACAGAAGCTTCTCAGCCTCATGAGGTCCCATTTGTTAATTGTTGACCTTAAGGCCTGGGCTGTTGGAGTTCTGTTCAGGAAGTTGTCTCCTTTGCCAATGTGTTCCAGGCTCTTCTCTACTTTTTCTTATAACTGAATTAGTGTCTCTGAATTTATGTTGAGGATTTTAATCCACTTGGACTTGAGTTTTGTGAATGGTGACAAATAAGGGTCTAATAAGCATCCTGTCTTAATGCCTACGCTTATTGATTTCAAGTGTTTGCTAAGTAAATTAAACAATGTTTTTAGTGATTTTTATGCTAGAATTCTCAGTGTGTTCTTGTGGAAAAATTTAAAATCTCAATCAAAATGATTGTCAATTCTGTAAATCAGAACTGGTTTGATATTTCAGCTCCAACACTACGACGTATGTGTCTGTAAACCCTGCACATATGGCTACTTACTCAATGGGAAGCGGTCGACATTGGTCTACAATTGGGTTAATAAGGTTTTCGTTCTTCACCCAACTTACTTTGAAATATATTATATGAAATTAATATATATTATATGAAATATATTACATGTAATTAATATGTATATTATATGAAATATATGAAATATATTATATCACATTATTTATGATAAACTCATTTTATCCTTAACAAGGGAATCTATAAATCTGAAGTGTAACTAAATAAGTAATGATTGAATATAAAAATTATATAGCTATTTCTATTTCAATGGGTAAAGATAAAAAAATGCTATTTCAAAAAAGCATGTGGCTTTTTCCCCCTTCTTATTACCAGAGGTGTTATGGGAAGCTGAAAGTACTGTGAGTTTTAGATGGTAGTGCTGATAAATTTAGATGAAAATGGGTTCATATGTTGCCCTTGAGAGCGCCTTGACTGTCCCTTATGTTCTGTTAGGCATCTAACCTTTTCCTCAGCTCACACTTCTAGTGTTTACCTTACAATCTCTTAATGTCTTCATTTCATCTTCTTAAGTAAAAAATTGGCTATGCTATTTCATGGCTAAGGCTCATCACTTACTGT
This sequence comes from Acomys russatus, assembly GCF_903995435.1. Lineage (NCBI taxonomy): Eukaryota > Metazoa > Chordata > Mammalia > Rodentia > Muridae > Acomys > Acomys russatus. The sequence continues at coordinate 3,922,804 of NC_067166.1, read as the reverse complement.
CCAATACTTCCAAAGAGAAGAAATTATCAGGAGTCTTAACATGGAACGTGTAGTATTCTCCACCTGCACCTTTGTCTGTATTTCCTTTCTTTTCTTCCTTCCTTCCTTCTTCTCCCTCCCTCCTTTCCTTCCTTCCCTCCTCCTCCTCACCCTCTCGCTCCTTTTTCTTTGTGAGAGTGTCTCAGATTTTAGCCCTAGCTGGACCTGAAACTCAATATGTAAACTCGCAGAGACTACCTGGCTGTGCCTCCCAAGTTCTGTGTTTAAATGCATGGACTGAAGTCAGTCATGTGTCTTCTTACTGAGCAATACAATATTACATTTAGGACAATTCCTCAGAGTGATAAGTGGTTTCACTGACTTTGGTCTCTGCAGTTAAGATATCTCTGTCTCTATCATCTGCCCATTTCATCTCTGCTTACTCCTATACCTAACTTCTTAATATTACTGTGTCCTTAATTGTTCCTCCTGTACCTCGTTCATATGTTCTCAATGCTCATGTTCCTATTTCTATGTGCATTTTCATGCTATTATTTTATTCATGTGCAAGTTTATGTCTTTAAGAAGACAGGATAAGAATGCATTTAGAATGAATGGTTTGTTAATTATTTTTCATTTCTTGTTTCTCTTTTTTATTTATTTATTTATTTATTTATTTTTATTAATTTATTCTTGTTCCGTCTCAATGGTTTATCCCATCCCTTGTATCCTCCCATTCTTCCCTCCCTCCCATTTCCCCCTTACTCCCCTCCTCTAATTTTTTTTATTTCTGTTATCTTACATAACATCTGAAGTTCTGTATTTTTATTATGCATATAACTTGACATAGTATTTTTCACTTATAACCAACTGTCCCAAAAATGAGAAATATTGTCAGAATGGGATATGTTGGAGATACTTTATTAAATATACAGCATTTCCATTTTAAATAACTACAGTCAAATTAGAGTTTAAATGCTCTGTAGTTCCCTGCAGTGGTGGTAACAAACCACTAGAGATTGCTACCACTTCTTCTAGATCTACTCTGTTCTGACTGCTTTAATGCTGCCTTTATATACATTTTCACGGTGACTAAAAGATATTTCCCCAAATTGTTATTTATATTATGTTATAATATTACATATTAATTACTTTTCTCTGGGCCAGAAGGTTATTGGAACAACTTATCTATTAAAGCTTGTAGAATTCAGATTCCCTAGGCAACTTTCTGTTGCATCCAGACAAATGCAATTTAATTTTTTTCTAGAATAGCGTAGTCAATCTTCTGCTTTCACAAAAGAATAAATATTTACTTTCATTCATGTCTTTGTTTTGAGGGAAATGATAGAGTCTAAATACATATAAGAGCTTGTAAGCTAAAAGAAAATAGTAATAAACTGCTCCAGAATTTCTCATGTTTCTATAGAGAGTAATACATTTCTCAGTCTTCATAAAAAGAAGCTTTTGTTTGTTTAACAGTAGATGATGACTAATACAGAGGCCTGCAACTGATCAATGCTCAGAGGATGAAGGAAATCAGAGCCCTGGGTATTAAAAGAGACAGCTGACCCTGCCTGGCGGGTACCCCATGCTCGACCACTCAGGATCTATACAGAACACTGGGCAGAAAGATGTAAGAGGTGACCACAGTGGCATCTGCAGTGACACAGGACTTGCAGAGCTGGACAGAGCTATTGCACACATGTATGACCTGACAGTGGCTGTGACTCCAAGACCTGCATAAGATCAAAGCATACAAAATTCCATAATGGATGGGGGAGGGGCTCACAAACTCACATCCATTTCTGAGAACCTCTGGACATCTCATTGAAGGAGAAAATCAGCTGCTTTTGACCCAGATTTTCTTTCATTCTTTTCTTTCTTTCTTTCTTCTGGCTTCTAAGAGAGATCCCTGCTCCAACAGATGGTCCTACACCCATGTAATACAGGCAGCCGTAAATGGACATTTTAAAAAATGGGAAGTTGGTGAAGGGGGCTAGGATTATAGGGAGGTTAATGAAGAATCAGAAGAAGGGGGGAAGAGGTGGTAGATTTAATCAAAATGTATCACAGGACTGTAAGAAATTCTCAATTTTTAAACCAGCTTGAATAAAAAAATGGAAACTAAATCATTGTTTAAAAACATTTAGTAATGATTTTGTTACAGAGTTGCTAACCATCCCTTTGAAGGTGTCAAAGAATCAAATATGATTACCTTCGTAGGTAAAAGATATTGCCAGGTGAGAAAACATGGACAACGCCTGCACATTTGGACTGACGAGAGAGCGGTTATAATTCTATGTTTTTGAAATTCAGCTCACACATTTTTATTCATATTGTTTACACGTTGTAAATTGTGCTTGTAGTTTATAGACAAAGGAAATAAAAATTGACCTAGAACCGAACTATGGGAAGCGAATTATGTTTTTCCAATTCAAGCACCCTACTACATTAGGCTAATATCGTACGAGCTTAACAGTATACTGGGGGTATTTTGTCTCTGATATTTTTCTGCAATTTTTAAATAATTGCCACCCTAAAAAGTCACATAGATTTTTGTGATTTGGGGATTGGCACAATACTTTGCATTTAGACACTCGGCTAATTTCTCTGTTAGACCATGATGTGTCTGGCTCAACACTGATAAGAAATATATTGTTTTCTCTTGGCCCCTTACTTTGAGAATTGTGTAAGTTACTAAAGACAATTACGTAATTACTTCTTACCAGGTTTTCATGTAGAAAATTAATTTCTACTCAGAATCGCTCGCAGATATGCATTTACTTCCTGTCCTGCAATTATCCTCTGCTTGAAGAGATGATGATCAGAAATTAGCGTCTCTCACTGGCAAGCAGAACTTCCAAAGATCCACACTCACCCCTATTCACAGCGACAACCCTTCTCACTTCAGCAGAGTTCATGTAAGCCAGAAAAACACAAGCAGGTTCTTATTTGCTCTTAATAGACACCACTTGGCCATTTTTAATGCTGGGAAGTAAAGGGAACTTGCAGTGAGCTCAGAACTGCCTTTTCTTTGCTTACAGAGCACAAAAGTGTCATGTTAAGCCTGAGGCAGGCCTGTCTGGAATTGTGTTTACTGTATTCTTTTCAAACTGCAGCACAGTCTTATCGCTTATCAGTGCATAAAGTCTAACAGATTGCAGACTCAAATTTCCCCTTCCAGGCAATGTTGGGTTTCACTATTGTTTGCCATGACAAAGGTTTTCACGAATTCTACAGCTTGGATTTCTGTCTTGTTTTCCTTAGCATAACCCTCTAGGCAGCCAATCGCCTTTTCAGCTGCTAGAAATGGCTCAAAATGTTACTACAAAAGCAGCATTTAAAATTCCGTGTCTTGCTTTTGACTCTTTTTCTTTCAAGAAAAAAAAAAATATGCCCAGTCCTTTCAGTAACAACAAAAAGGAAGATGCAATTAAATGTTGCCTGCAGCCGATGTGACTGTAAATGATACTGCTGGGATTTTTGCGAAAGCAAATATGCTTGCAATCCACATTTGGTTTACAATCGTAAAACTACCTGTAGGAGGACTGCCTTGGGTAGACAAATGCAGTGTTACAGCCTCATTTTGCTGGTGTCAGAGTTAGGTGTGAACAGTTTCTCACAAGATAGACACAGCTTACAAGTGTATTGGCAGCAGTGCTTGGACAAATGATTTCCACCCATCTTTTCCATTACAGTATTAACTTTTAGACGCCACCCAAAAACAGTGTCAGAGACTAATTTTTTCAATGTTTTCGAAAGTGAATGATCAATTTGTAATACTGTCATATTTTACACTAAGCACTCACTCACGTGTTAGAAGTTTCTCCTCCCTAATAGTCACCGTCACCTAAACAACATCCCATTCCTGTTCACTTGGGTGAAGGTTGTAGAGTTTCTCACCAGGTACTTACATAAAGTTTCTCTTTTGAATCATCCCCATGTTGCTTTAAGAAGATGCCATATAAACCCCCAATTTGATCATATCACAGCCCTCAAAAATCCCTTAATAATGTTGTGTCTCCAACACAATACAATCCAAACCTCTTAGGATGACTTAACACACACTGTATTATCTAACTCTGCCAATGATTGGGAATTTCACTCCTACGAAGTCTGATTAAGACCTGTGCTATACAAAACAAACACATAAAGATCCTGCCATACCAATACTTGTTGCTCAAAACTTTTTGCCTTTGTGTTTACTGCTGTTCATTTAACCTGGTATGGCTTTCTCTCTTACCTTGTCACTCACTGCAATGTCACGCTTCTATTCATCTATTAATTTTCTTTCTTCTTTCTTTCTCTATCTTTCTTTCTTTCTTTCTTTCTTTCTTTCTTTCTTTCTTTCTTTCATTCTCTTCTTAAGTTTTTCAAGATAGAATTTCTCTGTGTTATCTTGCCTGTCCTGAACTCGCTTTGTAGACCAAGCTGGCTTCTAATTCACAGTGATCCTCTTGCCTCTGCCACTTAAGTGCTGGGATTACAAATATGGGCCACTGTCTGGCTCATCTATTAATTTTCAACACAAATACATTTTTCGTGGAAACCACCATTAATATGTTCTAACACATTCTTTGATAGTTTTGCTATTTGTTGCCATAATGATTGTCACTATACCCCTGGCTTTTGATACGTATACCCCAAATTGTTGGAATTGTTAGTCAAGCTCATACGCCACATAAAACAAGACATGATTCTAGATGGTAAACTTTTGGAGATATGATAACTTTTGACATTTTCCTAGCATGTGCACTTGTGAGATGAATCTTTAAAAAAGAATATAATTGTCTTATCATAAACACTGGCAAATCTTTGCAGCTGCCTCTTTCAAGCACAAGATAATGCTGCAGACGTCTTTATTTAGTGAAGATTTAGAACCTTTTACAACAACGCCTCCAAATATTAAGAGCACTAACTTTGTAAATATTGGTGATGGGGAAAGAAATGAAATACAGAACCTCCAAATGTCTGTGGTCCACAATCGGCATTTATCCTTTGTTAATCTATTCGAAATCATCGTAAAATTTTCCATCATGGTGGTAGAATAAGCCAATGCAGACGGACCATTGGGCACCTTAATAAACAGACGTGAGGAATATAAATTATTGTAACACATTTTGTGCTGTTGAGATAAGTTCTCAGGGTCTGATCTCTAAGAGACACGTGGAACAAGGAGATACAGACAAGATCTGAACTATGCTGAGTTATAATTGGGGATCATATAAACTGAAGTTACAAAGCACTTATTTAGAGTAACTGGAGGAATTTAGTCATCGTGCAGAGGATAGAAAAGCCTGTAGTGTGTGCAAGGACCTTGAACTGAAAACAAATGATGCAAATGCAGAGTCCAATTCTTTAGGGAAATAGAAGAGTGTGGGAAAGAAATCATCCCAAAGATAATGGTTAAGAAGTTTTCAGAATCCAAGAAAAAGGCCTGTTTTTAATTTGAGGAATTGGGCTGGCTTCAGATATGAAGAGTCAACAAATAAGTGTTGCCACTTAGTCAGGGAACCATGGCTGTGGAGTTAGGAGCTACAGGGAGAGCTCACAGGAAGCAAAAGCACACAGATGCTCTTAAAGGAGGCATCAGCAGACTTTCCCTGCTATAGCTTTCAACGGGGCAGTAATAGATAATAATAAACAAACAATAGTCCACATTTGTACCTTAAGAGAGACTGTGAGGGTACGAGACAGGTCACCGTCATTACAGCCACGCCTAAGGATCTGAATTTAATTCTGGAAACCAAATGTTGCAGAGAACCAACTCCTTTATACACTCACCCCTCCCCCCCCCCCGAAAAAAAAATAAATGAATGAATTTCTTTCATTTTAGAGAATGTGAAACAGATTTCACTCAAATGTTAAAAGATTACCTGTCAATAGTTCCCAACCCACCCCAGGAAAGCAACAGTACTGGCCTAAGTATGTACTCACAGAGACTGTGACAGCATGCACAGGCCCCAGACATGTTATAGCCAGGTCAGGTCCAAGCACTGAGAAAACTACACAATAGACCCCACTCCTAACCCTGAAACTGTCTCCAATTGGCAATCACTAGCAAAGGAAAAATTACGGTTTTCCTCAAGGGAGTCTAACTGCACAATATGAAAGCCATTCTTAAACAAAGGCCTCATGCCCAGCCAAGGGATATATGTTGTGTGTGTGTGTGTGTGTCTCTGTGTGTGTGTCCATGTGTTTCTTGTGCTTCTTTTCTGTTTTGTTTTGTTTTTTTTTTTTTTACACTTTTCTGTGTTTTGTTCTGGTTTGTTTAACTTTTTATTGGTTGCTTTGTTTCTTAAGAGAGAAAACGGATTAGAATCACTTGGGCGGGAGATGGAGAGGATTTGGAGAGAAAGAACATAGGAGCAATCTTGATCAAAATATAATGCGTGGAAAAAATTTTTCACTTTAAAAATAGACCTACCTGTCAGAATCTTGCCAATTCCTGAGAAAATAATTTTTAAGGTAAAATGTCAACAAAAAATAATTTAAAACTCTAATCCGTATGAATTAATTATGTCCATTTATTTTACTGTAGCATGTCCCTATAGGCACACCACATGAGATTTAAAAGAACATCTGCCCTCCCTTCTGTGCAGAACATAAAAAATTCAAGGCTTATGATGTGATGGAGTGAAATGAAGTTTCTTTAGTCCCTAATGATGTCGGAGAATAGGCATCCTATTTTAATTTTAAAAGCTGAGTGTCTTGGTGTATAATTTCATGAGTTTGGCCACACTTGCAGACTTAGTTGACCACATTCCCAATTATGATACAGAATAATTCTACCATTCATAGATCCTTGAACTCTGTGCTGTCTTGGTCACACTGTTCTATCTATACAACTGGTAGCTTATTGATGTATTCTGTGTATTGGGAAGCAAATTTTATAAACAAATAAGTAAATAAATACTTTGCTTTATATGTGGAAATATATGTAAAATACATGAAATATATATGACGTCATATGGAATATACATTTTGATTAATTCGATTTACTTAGACTTATTCTACTTGTAGCATCTACTGTGAGTTCATTCTTTCTCTGGTGATGATTATTTCATAGTAAGGAAAGTAACAAGGTTTGACTGTCATTAAGTGATGTAAGTAGATTGGGAAGTTTCTAGAGTATTACTATAGTATATACACTTGGTACCAGCATTTATTTGTGCACAAATGTGTGTGTGTGTGTGTGTGTGTGTGTGTGCGTCCCACCCCCATGTACCTCTGTGTGTGTGTGTGTTTGTTTGTTTGTAAGTTTATTACTTTTCAAGCATACACAAATTTCATAATCAGGATTATGACTTCTGGATCAGAGAGTAACAACATTTAACTTTGTAAGACATAGCTAGACTTTCTAATTGTAGCTGTAGTTTCTCACACCTACCTACAGTATATGGATGTTTTATGTAAAATACTTTGTTTCATCCTTGGCCATCCAGGTATTTAAGAAATGTTGTACAGTAGTTGTTTTAATATGCAGTTTCTTTGACTCTTTCCTCTCTTTAGGATGTTCATTTTAAAAGAGTGCGATGTAAATCCATGTCAATGTGAAAGAAATCTGAAGCAACTGTACTACAAAGTTGAAAATAATTTTAAAATGTTTGTTACAATAAAGTATACATCTGTTACTGAAGTAAGGGTGACATTTAAACTTACCAATGTTGGAAATTTAATTCTTAGTGCATTAAGCCTTGTCTTAAAACATATAGTCAACCACTTTCCTTGGGCTGGAAGAAAAATTTTGTCTTATCATGTAATGAATTGGAAGGCATCATTGGCAGCCCCACCCTACAAAATTATAAGATAGAAAAGTAAGGTTTAATTCATTGTTCAATTTTATTCATTGGACATACTACATTTACCATGTAAAGACAGTGCCGTATAGTATGTAGACTGTAGGCTGTGAAATTGGGCTGACTTTTCACTTCATTATATTTTAATAAGACAAATTTGACCAAGTTTAACTATTGAACTCTGCTCCATCCATGCATGACCATCCTAATTGCCAATACCTTAAATGTGGCCTTAGGTGGAGACAAGAACTTTCCAAAGGTGATCAAGTCAAAATAACATCAGGTTGGTGTCCAACACATGTGTTGTCCATATGAGGGCAGGGGATTTGGAAACAGAGGTGATAATGCTATGACACAGATGGACCATATAAACTAATCAATTATCTGAGGAGAGAGACCAAGACAGATCTTTCCACACTGTTGTCTGAAGAACTCAGTCATATCAACGTCTGTATGGTACAATAAATGATTGTGTTCTCTAAGCAGATATATGGACATTTGATTTGGGAGGCAATTAAGCACGAGAAAGCAGTAGGAATGGATGGGATTATTGTATTTTTTATGCAAAAAAAGAAAGAAAGAAAGAAAGAAAGTAATCCAGCCTACTCGACTTTAGCCACTCAAAGATATTACGAGATATCATCAGTCTCACGGAAGTCAGGAATCACCAGATTCTAACTATCTTGGCATCTCATTCTCAGATTCCCAGGATGTGAATTGTATCATGAAATGTCACCCAGTGCCGCGGGGTTGGGGGGAGGGGGGGACATTAGTAGAGCTCTCTAAGATAAATTACCATGATTTTGAGATTATAGTCTTTAGAACTCTGAAACTACAGATTTCTGTTATTTAACCCCTGCAATTTGTGGTACATTGTTTCAGAGGCTGTACTAAGCTAATGTAGCAAGTTAACAGTCAATTTCTAAAAGTCTAAATAGTCAATTTCAAGAAATTACCTAGAATTCAATAAAAATAAATATTAATTCCCCTAACATCTCCCATGTATATTTTTGTGCAGTTTCAAAACATCTGTTAAAAGCGAAAATTTCACTTTTTATTATTGTAATGTTACAAATTAGAAATGCAAAATGTCTGTAGAGATGATCTCTCCAGAGTGTTGTTGTTTAATAGTTTATATGTTGGGTAGCAAAAGTATATTTTTGTGAAAATTCATTGGAACATAAATAATCTTTGAAATAGGCAGAGCTGGCTTCCAACTCTCTATGTTTATCATTTTGGCCTCAATTTCGTCATCTTTAATGCGGCTACTTCCTTGTTGCTGGGATTACAAATGTGTACCATCATACTTAGCCATAGTCACTTTTAAGGTCTATAACAGGAATTAGTTTGGAAGAAATCTTCATTCCATCCCAGTTTGAAAGAAATGAAAACACACACACACACACACACACACACACACAAAAAAAAAAAAAAAAAAGAAGAAGAAGAAGAAGAAGAAGAAGACGAAGAAGAAGAAGAAGAAGCTTGAACATTTGCCCATAGTTGCTGATCATCGTCCTGCTTCCTTAGGTCTTTAAATGAGATCCAGACAAAACTCAGTAGCCCAATACAATTCTATCTTATAGTATATTCTTGATTTTCAGGAGTTTCAGATTGTGCTAACAGACAGAGATTAAAATGATGGGTCTCGCAAGGCTAGGTTTTCTTTTTGTTTTTCTTTTCTTTTTTTTTATGATTCACATTTAATTTTCTTTAGGTTGTGGTGTAATTTTTTTATTGAAAACAGTTTTTCTCTCATACAATACATCATGGCTAGAGCTTCCCTTTCTCCACTCCTCTCAGCTCCTTCCTTGCCTCTTCTGTCCCCCAAATCAACTTCCCCTCTTAAAAAAAAAAGCAGACAAAAGACAAACAGGACAAAATAAAATACAATAAGACAAGGTGAAAACCATCATATCCAGGCGGGGCAAAGCAACTGAACAGGAAGAAAAAGAGTCTCAAGAATAGACAAAGGGTGACAAAAACATCAGCTCCCACAGTTAGGACTCCCACTAAAACCCTATGAGAACAGCCAGAAAACACACACAGAGGACATTTCAGTCTCTGTGAACCTAAGTGAGCCCTGCGTATTTGAGTCAGTGGGCCTTTTTCTCCTGGCGTCCTCTGCCTGCTCTGACTCCTGCAGGCTTTCCTCATCCTCTTCCATGGGGTTTCCCAGTTTCTAAGGCGAGAAGCCCAGTGAAAACATCCACGTTAGATTCTCACTCTGCATAGTGTCTGGCCATGGGTCTCCTCTGCATCCTCCCTCATTTCCTGCCCGAGGAAGCCTCTCTGACGGTAAGTGGACCAGGCACTGATCTGTGAATATAGCAGAGACCCACAACTGTCCAATGTGCAGAGTGGGAGAACTTGAAACGCTCAGTCCTGAAGGGGATGCTCCGTCAATTTCCCCGCCTCAGCGCTCTAGGACCCTACAGACAAGGCAGAAAGATTGTAAGAGCTAATGAGGATGGAAAACACCTAGAAAACGATGCCTTCTAGGCACAACAGAGCCAATGAACGTGTGAACTCCCAGGTTCTGTGGCAGTTTACACAGGACCTGCATAGGTCTAAGCCAGCTGGGGTCCAGGTGCTTGAGAGAGGAGGTGGACACAGGGTCCCATCCTTACAGCACAGGAGCTATTTTCCTTTGATAACCACTTGAAAAATAAAGATGACTTTTCTCAGGTAGGTTATCATTGCATATACAAACCGTGGCTTGTTTGGTTTTGTTTCATTTTACATTTTCATGCCTCTTGCTTTCTAAGGGGAAAGAGCAAAAAAAAAGGACATGGATTTGGGTGGGGAGGACGTAGAGAGAATTTGGGAGAAGTTGTATGAAGGGAAAACCATAATCAATAAAAATAAATAAATAATAATTTTAAAGCAAGTTAAACCACATTCTAGGAAATATGTTGTGCATACTACAAAAGACCATAAATATACAGTTTCTTAACAAAGAACAAGCAATAACAAAATTTGAGTTTTCCAATACAGATATCTGTTGTTTATTAGATAAACCCCATTGCTAAAACATAAATGTATTTAAGTACTCATAACAGGAGAAGAATTAAAGCTACGTTCTTAAAATATAAAATATGAGAAATTTTTGAGCATGTAATCTTGCACATATTTCATAATGACTTGAATTGTAAAATTTTAGTTTATAAATTCTCTAATAATTATGTAGATAGAACAATTTTGATGAGCGTCACTAACAAATATAAGGAACGTGCTGACATCTCCGTGAGATTCTATAAGCATGTGAGAGACATACACTTAAAAAGTTGGGTAAACATTGACTCTTGTAGCATCCGTTTTGTGTATTTGCTGGGTCACTGCATGAAAAAGTATTACATAGATAAAAGCATTTGAAACTTTTAACCATCATCACCTCAGGTGATTCAGGTGTCTATAGTATTTATTGTATAGTAACGATCTGCACTTTGAGTCACATCATTTGTCTTGAGTAAATTAAGGAAGGCAGCTTGAATCTAGAAAGACAGTAAAAACAATGTATACGTCTATCTAGTCTCCTGAGGCTGAAAGGCATCATTTCTTAGCAACAGAAAACACTTTTGAACAGATGATCTTTGATTTGACTCAAAAGATTATAGTTTGGGACGTGTAGAGATGGCTAAATGACTAAAGAGCCTGCTGCTCTTCCTGAAGCACACAGCTCGATTCCCAGCACTCACATTAGTCCAGCTGTAGGGGCCCTAAACCTCTGGCTGTGGTGGACATGGCACACACATGTACATGCACACATGAAGATAAAACATATGCATTTAATTTAAAATAGTGGAATACTTTTTCCCAAAGCTTATTGTCTTTGTCCCCTGAGGAATAAGAAAGAAGGAAATGGCCAGGCGTGGTGGTGCACGCCTTTAATCCCAGCACTCGGGAGAGAGAGGCAGGGGGATCCCTGTGAGTTCAAGGCCAGCCTGGTCTACAATTCGAGTCCAGGACAGCCAAAGTTAACACAAAAAAAATCCTGTCTTAAAAAACAAAAAACAAAAACAAACTAACAAAACAAAACCAAAAAACAAAAATAAATAACAAAAAAAAAAAAAAAAAAAAAAGGGAAAAGGAAACAAGCTGGTGAGTATTATCGCTTAGTACTGGAATGAAAAGCAAATAGGAACTAAGTGAAAGCACCCTTCCAGCTTCCTAGCCACAGCTTACATCGCTGTAAGATATCCATAGCAAAACACATTAAATAACAATGTTCAATAATATCATAGCATTAAATTAACACTGAGCAGGTTTTGTTTGAATCTGAAACTGAGTTTCCTCTACCACTCTGGAAGTCAGCAAGTGTGGAGAGCAGATGAACTCCTGAGCATATTGTTGACATGGGCCACGAACCCTCAGTGCCTCCAACACTCTAGGATGCCAAGGCCTTCCCCTGGCCCAGTACACATTGCATGCTAACCACAGCTTCCTGTGGTTGTAGAGGCCTCCTACTGAGATCAGCTAATTTAGCTTTCTTGTTCACTCGTATACAGGAACTGGCCTCCATGTTAGCCACGGTTCAGACACATAAAATAAACTCACTGAGTTTCCAGCAGCTGAGGCATCTCTATCAGAGCACACTTCTCCTCTGATTCCAGGTTTCTGTTCGTGTGTCTGTACGTCTGTCCTTTCCTCATTCACACCTCAATTGGCATCTGTCAGGTCAAGTTCAACGCCGTTCTGGTCTCAGCCATCAAGCTTTGTCCTTCGCATACATTTAATTTTAGTTACTCTTAGTAAAGTATTTGAAATGAGAAAAATCTCTGTGCTGCACAACAAAGAAAGTCCATTGTTGAAGGCCCAATACAATCGTACAAACACACAGCCCATCAGCCTAAGACCATTAGCATATGACAACGGGAAACAGCAAATCCTCACTCCTTGGGGATGACAGTTAATATCCTGATGATCTTAAAAGAATATTTCTTATGTTTTTGAGGTTATAATACAATGACATCATTTCAATCTAAATGTTTTACACAATGGGAAAAGCTCAGAGGAATATTAACTAAAACTTAAATTTGAGTATTGGTTTTGACTCCTCTCAACTACTTGACTTGGACGAATTATATAATGATAGACTTCAGTTTCCACATTTCTAAAATGGAGATCATAACCTACATTGTCAAAAGACTTTAACTGAAGAATGAAACGTGTTCAGTAAAGTAGTCATCCTGTTACACCTGTGAGTAAGACTGCTCTGTGTCATAGATCAGGATTTCAGTACAAGGAGTTTCAATAGAAGGAGGAGTAATAGCTTTGCTTGTTAGTCAGGACTGCAATCTTGGGTTCCCATGAACTCAACATCTCCAGCTTTCACAACACAAGTCAGATGCTGTATGATTTGTTTCAGTCATCTCTCTGTGAGTTTACATGCTGTGATATCACAGGCACACATTATACTAATACTTTAAAATTCTACCAGAAAGTGATCATTATCTGTGAAGTAAAAAGCTTTATTTAAAACAGTTCTTTCAGCCTGGTTAGGTGACCCATGTCTGTAATACCAGCACTCAGGAGGCAGAGGCAGGTGGATCTCCATGAGTTCAAGGCCAGCCTGGTCTACAAAGTGAGTCCAGGACAATCAAGGCTACACAGAGAAATCCTGCCTCAAAAGAAAAACAACAACAACAACAACAATAAAAAAACAACAAAACCTAAAATCCAAACGTAAACAAAACAAAACACACATACACACAAACCAAAAACAGTTCTTTTCCATAAAATTGAATAATTTACATTTATTTGTTAGTTTTGCCCCCAAATCATGTAACATTGATTGAAGATGTGAAAGCAACTTTATCGTAAACAAAGGAACAATCAGGACTACTAAGTGCTTTGCAAGCACCTTTTGGTAAATAGCATATCCACTGGTGGGAGTAGATTGGCACAGGAAATAGGCAATATCCCTCCCTTTCCCACCAAAAGACTTTACAAAGTATTTTAGAACAAGCAAGTACTCAATAATTATTTTGAGTAAGTTAATTTTACAAATTATGGTGTGTGAGGGTCAGCCCAGTTTTCTCTATCTGTAGAAATAGAAAAAGTAGTGCATAGACCCAGGGTTTGGTTCTGTTAGGTCCCATGAGCAAAACACCTCAAATCCATAATTATCATAAATTTCATACCAATTTTGGAATATTGTTAAGGCATAAGTTTATTCCTTCAGCAGGTACAGCATGTTGGATGAAGATTAAGAAGCCAGTAGCATGATCATGGAGATAGTGGATCCATTATTTTTATTCTTCAAACCTAGAAAGCTAGAGCTCAGTAGTAGCTCTTACTATTGGCCCCACAGGAACAAGTTATTCAATACTTCACAAGCTTCAGAGGAAAAAAATAGAGGATTAATGCAACTTACATGTTTTCCATAGTAAAACTAATTCTCTCTCTATGTGAAATATATTCATAATATGTCCGTTGAAAGTAATATAATAATTCACCAAATATTCACATTCTAAAATTTAAGACTATTTAATGCATGCAATACCTTTATCTACCTAAGTATCTTTAGCTGGATTGTGCTGGAGAGGAGGAGGGTTGACTTCAAAAATAACACATTAACAAAAGTGAAATCTTCTCTTCGTGGATTGCACTACAATTCCCCTTGTGTAACTGTTCTTTTTTTTTTTTTTTTTTTAATCCACCGCACGTGTATCATTGACTGCTTTGTGATGGTCAGTCTCCCCTTTTTCCTTTATTGCTCTGGCTTTGTGTTTCAGCTTCCATGATGACTAACAATTCAAACCTGTTAGAGTCAGGAATGGGATGGGATGAGTGACAAGGGGACAAATACATGAATATGAAAACTAATTCCCTATAACAATAAAATAAACCATGCCCACCCTCAAAGCCAGTCAGGTGTCTCCGGAGTTTTAAATAATGGTGCTTTTATGTATAGATATTAAATATGATGTAACTCATATTAATATTGAGGTATTAACATGACTTGAAGATTGTTATGAGAATGTGGTAACAGTGAAAATATTTTGTCAGATGCTACTGTGTTTTGGACAAAACATTGTATTTTAATCATTGTAGGGCAGATTTTAATGTTCTTATAATGTACACAATGCTTGATACATTTACATCTTAAAAATGACATAATCATTTTTACTTGGGCCACAATGACCCAACACAAGGTCCCTTAGTTAAAAATAAGAATTTACCTCATCCTCACATGATTTTTCTGTTTGTCAGAGTTCTTCGATGTGACCTGATTTTTTGAGACAGAATCAGAAAACGACACTTACAAATGTGACATTCAAATGTGAAGAAGGGCACTATGTTCTGGGAGTCAAATGAAAATGAAAAAAAAAAAAAAAAAAAAAAAAAAAAGAAACCAATCATGTGTGAGGTTCTCATAGTGATGGTTCTGTGAGACATGGGAAAGAATGCTGAGCACATTGGGGGCCCCATTCATCTGAAACAACTTTTAATAAACAGCCCATGCCATGCCCGAACCACCATATGGCTTACACTTATGCCTTTATTTTTCACTCTTACTTCAATGAGCTATGTGTAAATCAAATTTCATATGTGTAAGTCCACAATGTCTTGTATTTTGCCCATCTTGTACCATCAAGTGACCCCCACAAAAATAGGCAAAGGAGGGGGTCCATCTAAAGAGCAAATCCACTCAACTGTCTTCCACCTTGAAAGCAAATGACCAACCTAATATGCAAGGCATTCACTGTGTGACATAGACTTTCAGAGCAAATTTGTGGAAGAATTCATTTACTTCACATGCCTACAGCTGAGGATGAATTAGGCTTCTTTAGCCAGTAATAAAATTAAAGAAAAAAAGCATAATAATGAAGAATAAAATAAAATAAAAGGCTGCAAGCAACAACATATAGAGAAAGACCGGACTGGGAATCAGCCAGAGAAGTGTTAGTCCATAACTAAACTGAGCCTAGATTTGCCTCCTGCACTTGGACGTAAACACTTGGAGACAGTT
The DNA here is from genome assembly GCF_903995435.1 of Acomys russatus. Taxonomy (NCBI): domain Eukaryota; kingdom Metazoa; phylum Chordata; class Mammalia; order Rodentia; family Muridae; genus Acomys; species Acomys russatus. The sequence continues at coordinate 3,907,051 of NC_067166.1, read as the reverse complement.
TAATTACTCATCACAGAGCCGTGTTTATAACCAAGTAACATTTATAATGGGCCCTGGGTGTGTGAAACACTGTGATAGACTCAGTGTTTCAAGGTGCAGGCGACAGGCATCTCCTTGTGGATAGTAATGGCCATCGGAGGAGCTGCTGGAGGATGGACTCCCAAGCCCATGCTGAATAAACATGCGAAGATTAAAATTAAAATAAATAAGATTGTGGTTTGATGATGAAAGAAGGATACCCTGAAGACAAATATCATTTACTTTCAAATCCAAACGAGTAGCAGTAGTAAGACAAGTGAATGGTGAGATATTCTAAGCAAGAGGTCTAATGATGGTGAATCCTGAGGCAATATTTCATGGAAGAAAATTAGTGCAGTGTCCTCTTCATTGTTACAGTTTTGTTTAGAAGAGCAAAACTGAAAAAAATACAAATTATTAAGTTTATTTCACTATCATTATTCAACACCATTCAACTTCAAAACAATGGCAACTAAATATTCTGATCAAAAGTAATAGTAATAAATGTTATTGAGCACATTTATATGTTAGAAACTATAATAGGATAATTATCACCACCATTCTATAACTATATTATATGAATCATTGCATGGAAAGGTTTGAGTAACTTACTCAAGGCAAACTCAGCATTTCAATATAAGCTATGAGTGTCATATTGGCCATACAAAAGTATTACAATTATCAATTTTCTTTGATAAATTGAGCACAAACATGTACACAGAATACATACATATATTTTTAACATAATGTCATTTAAGCCACACGAGACTATAGAATACTTTTATAGTTCATAATCAAGTAAAATTCTGAAGGATAATGCTTAAGAATAGTAGAATTGGAAATTATAGAAATCCTCTTTCTCCTCCTTTTTGAGAACAGCCTTATGTAGCCCAAGTGGCCTCACTCTGGGATTCCTGGCGTGAACCACTACCATACCCGTTAACTGAGCACTGAACTCGAGCACTCAAGGTTTTATTCATGCCAGCTGAGCCACATTCCCAACCCTGGGTCCTCAATTCTTCATTTTCTACATCATTTGAAAGATCTTCACTAACTTTGCCTATGAGTCTGTTTAAAATGGAAAACTGTATAATCTTGCCACTCTGGAGACTGGGATGGGACATGTGAAAATAAGAGGCTACCCTGGGCTACATGGGAAAACCCCGTGTCAAAAAATTAACAGAACAAGAAAAAATAGCAAAAGCAAATGAGAAGTGAAAGAGCCCTTATTATTTGGAGGAGTGATTTGTCTGTATCAAATGGATGCTGGAAAGCCCTTATAAAGAGTAAAATTTTTTAAAAGCATGTGTAATTATAAAATGTCTTCTTTGTCAGTTTCTAAGTGAATCAGAGTTTTTGGTTCATTTTGGCTGTCACGATGGCTGTCAATGCTGTGTCTGATAGTCTGTTGTGGAGCTGTAAAACTTATGTGGCCTTGCCCTTATTCACACCATCCCACGCTATGACAGTAGGAGAGAACTTGTATTTAACACTGCACAATGCATGTGTATAACTAAATTTTCAACAGACAGATTATACACATTAAAATTACATTAATTCAATGTGACTTGATGAGCTGGCGTGTGTTGGTGTTGGGCACTTGCCTTTCTGAGGAACAGGGGAAGAGAGTGGCGGGAGCGGGAGGGTGGGACCAGGAGCAGAGGAGGGAGGGAGGGGGCTACTATCAGGATGAAAACTGAATAATAAACACATAAATTTTAACAAGAAAAATACATATCAACTAATTTATATATAACCTAATAAATGAACTAAATTGTTAAATGACATGCTACATGTGCAAAGAATCACTGTGTGTTTTGTTTCATTGGTGCTGTTTTTAACAGGATGCTGCCTAGTCTAGAATTCTATAAGAGGACACTGCCTTGTCATGTAACTTCTACAAAAGCACTTTCTTCAGAAAGATGTCATTGGTGTTTGCATACAGGTCTGACCACTACAACTGTCACGTTTTCCTTATCTTCTTTGTTTTCATCTCATTTTCTTTTTAGCTCATGTCTCACTTAAAACAAGTTGTTAACCTTAAATGTAAGAAGACATTTAGTCTTTACTCTTCCTGCTTTTGTAGGCTGGTTAATGAGAAACTTTCTAATTAAGAATACTTAAATGCAAAGTTTATTGTTTTTGAATGGTTGCTTATTCTGATTCTTAATATTACTTAAAAATAAATAATTCTTGTTTTCCACTAAAATCATATAAGGTAGTTATATGAATTTTATACAAATTCTGTGTTATAGGTTATCTCACTTGATGTATTTGTGAAACTCAAAGTTTCTGGCCCTGAGATTTTTTAACTCTAAGTTTTGACATTTAAAATACAAAAGTTTTGATGTTTTTATTCTACATCCTAACTAAGTCCAAATTGTTTATAAGGACTGTAGATTCTGTTTATGTCTTTCAAAGTTAAAGGTTAAAACTTGAAAGCCTATTGTGCATATTTCAAAGTTTTTTTTAATCTAAACACTGACGTTCAAAATTGTATCTTCAAATTTGATATTTGAATAAATACTGTATCTTTGAGTAGATGTAATGAATCAGTTCCTAGAATGATGTTTATTAACACTTGACTTTCTACATTAAGGAATGAACAAATCATCAGTAATAAGGGTTCGTGTTCGATCGAATATGCTATTTGAGTTGAGCTGTTCCAAGTTAACAGTGTCTCCAGCTCTTCGTGAGACAGCCTTTCTAAGCAGTGAAGTTCTTTGTTCTGCCGGAGGGGATGCCCAATTGTGGGCCAAGCCAGTACCTTTCTGCCCTATTATTGACCTCGACTTTGACCTGGCTGGACCACCCTGGCAGGAATGAAGGGTAATAAACCCTCTGGACGACTGAAGCCTGAGGCTTTAAGCTTAGCAGAGATAATCAATCACTTACAATTAAGTGTTGTGGCTTTGTGATGTGGACATTTACTGGGGACAGAGATGAGAGCGGCAAACACCGTCATTTTTGTTTTCAGGTCTGTCTCAGAGCAGGATCAAGGGCGTTTGAACTGGTATTTCTGGAAGCCAACACCAGATTCAGGAGCCAGAGATAGCATCTCACAGACAAGGAAAAGGAAGAGGCGGAAAGAAAGCTGTGGAGGAATCAGAAGAAGGAGGACAGAAAGGGAGGGAGAGAAAGGGATTTCCTAAACAATAATGACTGTGTCGCTGTAAACGACTCAGGATGCTAATTTCTTCAGTTTATCTCAGGCTTTAAAATCAAGCTCACCAGTGACTTGCGTTTCTCAGTTGTTCATCTTTGTTAGGGGAAATATTTTGTTTCCTAAAATCAGTTGGGCAATATTAAACAAGAGGCCGCGGGGGAGGGATCTGTATTCCAGCATGGCCCAGTCCTTGCTAGTGGTCCTCCTTCCCCAAGGATTTTAGTGCCTCTGAGGATCAGCATTCACTTGATCTGTTTTAAATAACCCTTTCTCCTCCACTCCAACCCCGATCTGACCTTTTCCTTTCAACTTTACCCTGAAACCTTCACACGCTTTTCTTTTTTTAAGTAGGAAAAGAGGTTCTCCTTTAACAGGAAGGAAAAAGGAAGCCAGGTTCCAGGTGCACGAAATAACCCCTAAGAACTACACTCACATGGAGGATGCTGGTGGGTTTATTCAAGTTGTTTTACATGGGAAAAGAAGCAGCACAGCAACCTATAGTGTTTTAATACAGCCAGCAAGAAGCAGGGCATTGTCTTACACAGGTGTCTGAAACACCTGTCAGTTAACTGTCACAGATGGGTGCAGACACTGACTTGCAGAGAAGTGGGACGTTAGCCTGCACCTCTCGGACTGCAGTCCTAACGTGCTGCTCTGGCAAATGATTTAACTAAAGACTGTGCTAAGACATCCTTCAGAAGGCTGCCGTGGTTATGTGCGTAGTAGCATTCTGTGTCCTTAGACTTGTCTAGAGACGATGAATGATTCAGAAACTGACTGAGATGTTTCGAAGCACTTTCCACAATTTGCTCGGTAAGTATATCTGGGGTATAACTCCTTGGTACACAGGAATGAGTGGCTCTTTTCACTTTTGAGTTGCTCTGTATATTAGACAGCTTTATTTTCAATGAAGTCAGTGTTCCCAGTTGCATGGCTTAGAATTACTTACAACCCTGCCTGATATGGTGAACTTTGCAATCAACTGCAATGTGTTCCAGTTCACCACATCACCAATATATTGGATTCAAAGGATATTTTTTCTTTGAAGACTTAGAAATATAGTCCCAGTCACGCATTCATGGCATCTCTGAATTAAGTGTGACTACAGACAGCCTTTCTATAACTCGGAAAGATGTGCTCACATGAGGAGGCATGCAATGGGAATGTGTTGTACCCTGTCTGCTTCTCTCACGGCACAGCCCCCTACACAAATTATCTTCACCCCAAATTTGTAGTGCCATTTCCAAGCCCTTCTGTCTGAAGGAAGCCAGGTTCTGGGCACGCAAAATAACTCACAATGACTTTAATCCCACAAAGAGTGCTGACATATTATAGCTTATTATAATTTAGAATGAAAAGGTTATTATTTGATTAGATATTTATTGATGATTTCTTTAATTGCTTACTTGTTTGTTTGTTTGTTTTTTAACAAATTGCCACTTATCAGAGACTCTTTCTGCTGCACCATTTCGCCTTAACAACAAAACCAAAAAACATTTGAAAACCAAATTTGCAGAAAACGGCCCACAAAGAGTGAATGATCTCTGAGGGCAAGGCCGTCCCAGATCATGTGTTCAGGTCTGGTATGTTAAAACACTAGATTCATATGTTCTACCCATCCGTAAGTACTCATTATATGATTTATCATATATTTTACTTCTTATCGTTTATTTTCAAAATGATATTTGTACTAAAAATCTACATCACTTGTAAAATTTTATAAAAAAGAAGAGTTCAATAAAATTGGGAAAAATCTTAACCCATACAAAACAATAGTCTAAAAAGTCCTCCAAGGCAGCAGAGAGCACCTGTGGATCTCACTTAACTAAGGCTACTTCCCAACAACAGCGTGGCATCTAGCGCCGTGCTTAGTAGGGCAACCTCAGGTAGGTAAGTAGAGACCAAGCGTAGGAAGCTTTACCTTGCCATTGCTTTTCAACACAATACTGGAAATTCTACTTAATAATATAGAAGTTTTAAAGAATAAACAACGTTTAGTTCAATGGTGAAATGGTCAACTACATAAATGATCTGAAACAACTGAGAACTCTGGGAATTAATAGGCCAATTGGAAGATATTTATATATAAAGTTTGTACTTGAAACACAACCACTTTAAAAAAATTTTTTCTCCTTGGAAAATAAAAGATAACTTTTCAAATGAAGTAAATTTATGAAACCTAGAAACATGAAATTAATATGTTCTCAAAATTGCGGTAATTATTTTTCTTTAAATATGTGGATCATTTTGGTGAAAGCATGCTAGTTTTAACACAACTTCTGTCTTCTGAAAGAGAGATAAACCTGTTTTTTGGGATCCCAAGTGTGGGATCGGAATGGTCGCGTGAGAGAACAGGTGATGTTAATTCGCTCGATGACCAGCAACCTCGTGGGGGAGCATGATTTTTGTCAGCTGAAAAGATCCCATGAACAGACTCCGGGAGGAGATATATAAATGAGCCCAGAACTGGAGGCGGGGGCTTTTGGGGACGTGGATAGTGTTGGCTGTTCTTCACTTCGAGATGCTCCTAGAGAGAACCACTCAAGGGAAGGCTTCAGATTAAAAATGATGGGTTATGATGAATCGGTTTAAGATAAGATTAAGAAAAAAAGACAAGATTAAGATTGATCATTATACTTCACAGTGAAATCTTCCAAATTAGTTCATTGAGATCATTCCTTTTCAACTAAACAGTTAATTGTTTGTTGATCAAATCATGGTCATGTCAATCACTAGTCTATTTATATCATAAGAATATACATCCTAGGTGTAACAGATAGATATGACTCATAGTTAGATAAGGTCTTCAAAAACCCCAGAGACATACAGAATATGGCATTTAAAGATGTTTTTACTATTTTAAAGATTCATTGACAATAAGACAGGTTAACTCCTGGCAACACCCAGCCTACCTCAAAGAAAGTGATGAGCATCAAAGAACCTCCTTATGGAGATGGCTTCAAATGTGGCAAACAAGCCACTGGGCAAAATGACCCCGTTTCAGCCACTGACAGAATTCTGCCTAAAAATGGGCAAGGTTGGATGCAGGTAGAGTCGATGGCCAAACTCTGCCAAGACAGGGGAAGCAAGTCCTCAATAGTTTTTGCCTCACAAATATGTCTGTCAGTTACACTGGGCCAGAGGGCTGGACGTGATGTTCCAACATTATAGAGACTTCATGGTGACTGTTCTGGCAGCAAACTCTCAGTCATTTGTCTTCACTTTGGAAGTTGCTAACCTACACTTCCTGTTTACTCTGGTAGTTAATATTATTCCATCTCAAATCTCTGATGGGGTTGAAGACCAGATAGTTTGGTTTTACATTTAAGCTTAGTTGTGTAGGGGTTAAGATGTTTTTAGGTCTAGATAGATGTTTTAAGTAGATAAAGATGAGATATGACAGATAATCATTTACATTCAGAATTTTAGACTTGCCAAGATAGGAAATATGTTTTCATGAAGGTTGCCAAATACAAATAGCCAAAACAGTATAAGTGTAGCATTTATATAATTTCTGATTGTTTGGTGGTTCTTCTTGCTGTATGTAGTTTATTTTATATATGTGTAATAATATTAATGTATATATAAAAATTTTAAATGTTTAAAAATATCTTTACTGTGTGCTTCAAGTTAAAATTGATAATTAGTCTAGCTACAGAATTGTAATAAGTTTTAAAATCTAATACTTTCGTACACCTTTTTAAAATGGAAGTGAAGCTCAGTTTCTCTACCAAAGTAAATATAATTTTCTTTTAAGTTACACTATCATGCCACACCTGCTCTTTGTTTCAGAATTTATGGGAGAGTGACTCTACATGGGGACATAAGATACACAATATAACATTTGTATTAAGAATGTAAGGGGTAATTAAGTTTGTAGCCTATAACTAATTTGTCAAGTTCTAAATCTAAAGGAACTGGAAGTGCTTTAAATTGTTTAATAAATTAACTACAGTTATTGAGCGTTGACATACACTTTTATTGGCTATCCAACAGTAGCCAAGAAGAAAAAGTGAATAACTTACATTTAGCCATTGGAAGTTTCTCCTTTTTACTTAAGACATCCTGGTAAGTCATCGACAATTGATTTATTCCTTGGGGCATTAAAGCTTTGTTAAGTATTTTAATGCATTCATATTGATGTGTAAATAAATATATAATTAATATGAAATAGTTTTACTGACCAACTCCTACTTTGTGCCATATAAAAAGTTACAGAATAATAACCATAAAATTAGATACAACTAACATTCTAAGAAGATAAATTTGCTCCAAGTTAGGATGAGTGTTTAAACTTTAAAAATAGAATGATACTTAGACTTAAAGAAAGTATGAGTGAAGTTACTATAGCGTATTTTTATTTTACACACTCTACAAGGACAATGGATATAGTATTCACCAAGTTGATGTCAGTCTCTGTTGCAAATATATAAAATATATCCTGGCTTTGATATAATATTTATAATACAAACAAAAGCAACAGGTAAGCAAATTATCGAGTTCTGCCATTTTCTTCAAGTAGCCTAATATAGACAGAGCACATGAGAAGGGAAGGTCTGACTAAACTTGTTTAATCTCTATTAAAGCAACAGTATTTGCTCAGGAATATTGGCTCAGTATCCAGTTGGTGTTTCCGCTTAGAGGAGTTGGTAACTTCTACCAGTTAGCAGATGATCTTACCCAGCTACAGAAAACACAGGGACATTAAAGTTTCTAAAATGATTAATCATGAATCTACAGGAGAGTATAATGTTTTAGTTCACCCTGGCTCCACTAAGTTCATCTCTACTGGGAATTTCCCCACATTCCACTGGCTACTTAGCTAGAGACAGGTAGGTATTAAATGCAATCCTTAGGCACATGTCTGGAAGGAGTATATGTGGGGAGCCATGCTAAATTCAGCCATGTTAAAAATCTCATGCTTAGGCTGCATGCTGTGAACTTCTTCCAGTTGTTGACCTTTGCTGAAGGAGGGCTAGTGTTTAGGCCATCTTTGGATTGTTTACCTTTGAAAATAAATAAGGAAGTTCTTACAGGGAATTACCCTGAGAATAGGGAAGTTCTTACTGGGGGCTACCTAGAGGAGTAAGGAAGTTCTTACAAGGAACTACTCAGAGAGATAGGTAAGTTCTTAGAGGGAACTACTCAGAGGATTGTATTCTTGCCTGGGGCCTAGGGGAAGTGAAATTGCAACAGAGCTTGTGGTGACCTTGCTATATAAAAGTCGCCTGCAATAGAAAGAGTCTTGATCAGGAATCTCCAGACTTGACTCAGTTTTTGTCTCTGTTCCCCTCACTTTCAATCCCCACTCCCTCTTACAGGGAGCCTTGTTCGACTTGTCCCACAGACAGGACAGGTTTACCAGCTTAAGAGGGCAACTGGTGCCTGTGCCCCTCACTTTCTCTGCAAAGAAGCCTTGAGACGTTGGAGAAGTCTTACTGATAAAGTGCTGGAGAACCGTCAGCTTGCCTGTTTGCTTGTTTTCTGACACAGTGACCAAAGAAAGTATCATGGTTAGGAGGGGGTTCAGACTTTTTAACTTTTATAATTGGCAAAAAACAAAAAACAAACAAACAAACAAAACGAAATAATATATCTGTCTAGCCGAGCAATCTATACCAGAACTTATGACAGCTTTTGAAGTTTTGAAGTGGGAATGAAACAAAAGCTCCACCCTCAACCCAACCCCACCCCCAAAAGAACCCACAGAGTCCTCTTTGTGTTGCCGAGTTACACCTGAAAATGGGACCTGCTCTGGATTATGACATATATACCCAGTAATACTGCTTTCGAGAAAATTGAGCTTTCCTTTGCCAGTATGTATCAGTTAAAAATAGCTTTTTGGCTAGGAGTGGACCCATGTGTCCACTTCTCCTTTTCAGTCCTAGGAACCCATTTGTCTGGAACCTTCACAGGTCCCATGCATGCTGCCGCAGTTTCTGTGATTTCACATGCGCATCAGCTGTCCTTGTCTGGATATCACTGTTTTGTTGGAGTAATCCACTGTCAACTCTGGGTCTTGTACTCTTTCTGCCTCCTCTTTGGCATGGATCCCTCTGCCTTCAGGAAAGGCTTTTGATGATGGCATCCATTTAGGACTGTGTCCTCTGATGTCTCTCACTCTGCATGTCATTGATCTGTGAGTCTCTGCATCAAGTCCGTGCAGGATAAGCAATGCTAGTAAGAGTTACTTTTACAATAAAAGAACAATCCATCTCACAGTCTCACTGCAGATATTATGCATACTGCCACAGTATTTTAACAAGCTGCTCTTTGCAAACTTAGGTTGTGGAATAAAGTATTCTTTAAGTGGAAAATATCTATTAGTTTATTGACAAGAATAGCTTCTGTAATAGGATTTAAACAGCATAAAATCACTTTGAAGATTATTTCTGCTTATACAACCTTAAAAATGTAAACTTGAATTTAAAACGTGCCTCCCATGACATGTGGAGATGTTTCAACTTACTATTTATTTATTTTTCCTTAAACTTCAAATAGAGAAACCAAGAGAATTTGTAAATTTACAACTCCAAGTAAGAATATTGAAGAATCGTGGTAATAGTTGATGTGAAATATTGAATTGAAGTAGCCATGCAGTATTTTGTAGGTCATTTATCCGTTCTTGATCAAATTGCACTGACTATGACTATCATGCTGTCAGTTTTCTGTTTTGCAGGTGATGACTTTTCTTCTCAGATGTCCTAAATGGTTATTATTATCCCTTTGGCAAAACTCTATCTCAAAATATATATGCATTATAATTCATAGTAGTAACAAAATTGCAATTATGAAGTCCCGATAAAAATAATTTTATGGTTGGGGGGTCACCACAACATGAGGAACTGTATTAGAGCATTGCAGCATTAGGAAGGTTGAGACCCATTGCTCTATGATACATTTCTCAGCCAAGAGCATTTTGTGTGGAAGGTGGAAACTGCAGGCTATGAGCAAGGGGGTAACAATAGGGATATGATGTGAATAAATTATAAAAAATGAAAATAATTAAAGGACCATTTTGTTATTTAAGAGCTGAAGAAGTCAGGGTAAGAGCTCAGAATTCAAACAGATATTTAAGAATATGATTGATGAACTTTGGATCAACGAATGGCTGTAAGTCCATCCCTTCGTACTTTTTAGCTAATCATATGTACATTAATTATCTTCAAATTTTTAAATTTTATGAAATTGGGTGTGAAGGTTTAAACTAAAATTATAGTTTTCCCCTAATTAAAGCTCTCTAGCTACCATCAAATTAATAGCAAATTATGTTCATAGAAATAAAATGTATTTTAAAACATACCTTAATCTTATTAATAGTAATATGATTTAAAGTAATTCAGGTGCAGAGATGGCTCAGCATTAAAGAGTACTTGCTAATCGCAGTAGAACATGGCTCAGTTCTCAGCATGATGATGGTGCCTCATGTCTCCCCGTAAGTCTTCTTCCAGGAGATTGCTCACTGTCTTATGTCCTCTGCATGTACTTACATGAATGTGGTACACACATACACCAAGGCCTATGCATAAAATAAAAATAATTAAATATTTATTTTACAAAAAAGGAATTGAACTTTCATAAACATCTTGGGCAGACAGCAGAATCAATATTTGAAGACCAGTAAACATATTTGGACTGCAAACATTCACATCTATGTGCATAATAATGAGAATTTTGCAATCCTGGCCATTTAATAACTGCTATAACTCAAGTGGTACTAGATAAATTATATATGTCTATTACTTACTTTTCTGTTGCTGTGATAAAACATCACAACCAAAAAAAAAATTGTGGAAGACTGTTGGTTTTAGCTTACAGTCCCATGAGAAAGAGTCTGTCATGGCAACAGACAGCAGGCATGGCCACAGGAGGAGAAAGCCAATAGACATCACATCTTCAACTGCAAACACCAAGCCAATGGAGCTAACTGAAAGTTCCTAGCCTTTGACCTTCACAGACTGTCCCCAATGACTTGACTCCTCCTGAAAAACTATGCCTTCTCCTAATTTTTCCAAGCAATGCCAAAACTGGGGCCACCTGCTTAGAATGCCTGAACTCTTTGAGTGACATTTATTATTCAAATCACCATAACAAATAATTAAAACTATATAATAAATCTCTGGAAAGCAAAGATAATTCAAGTTCTTAGTTGGTAGTTTTTAGTAAATAAGTGCTACAAATACTTTACAAATAAAGGTATGTTGCCAAAATTAATAAAATCGCCTGTAATCATTCCAGTGTGAAATGTTGCACAGTATCGTGTGCTTGGGCACTTGATGTCTAGCTACTGGTTCTCTCTGTGGAACCTCAGGATGTTGGTTCTCAGTGCCCGAACTGGGTCTCTTAGCGGAGGGCATTTAGAGTTGCAGTTCCACACTGATCCATTCTGAGTTTTCTTTGTTCCTTCAGATGAATAAAGCAACCATTTCTGCTCCTAAAGCTAAACCTACAGCTGTTCAGGCTGCCATGTTTTCCTACCATGTATCTCTGAAACGTCAGCTAAAGTAAGTCCTTTCTTCCTGCAACTGTTTCTTTCCATAGCAACAACAAGAGTGACCTATGCAGTGTCAAAGCATGTCCTTCATTGCTGTGGGAAGGCCATGAAAGAAACTTGATGGATTGCCTACTTGATCCGCACAAAAAAGAAAAAGGAAAAGAGTGAAACAGACTTTTTTTTTTTAATATTGCTGATAGTGTTTCAAAATGCACAACACATTACAATATTACTTATGTATGTATTCTGTTTAAATAGTCTTATTATAATGCTTCTATGAATCTAATGTATAAATCTAGTACTAAAAGAAGAAAAGGTGAATATAGAAATGTGTTTCTATTGATATTTCTGATAACATTTGGGAACCAAAAGCAATTAATAATCCCCAGTCGTGTAAGTATATTGATTCATGACATGGCTTCTACATCTATATTAAGTACCTTGAAGGCTAATTGAAGACCACAAGTGATGGGCATTTTAAAAAAATTATATTAAATTTATTTATTTTACATCCCAAGCAAAGCCCCCTCCCTCCTTTCCTTCTGGTCCCACCATTCCACATGATTCTCTCTTTTTCCTCTCTCCTTCTCCTCAGAGATGGTGATCGCTCTCCTCCCTCCCCCCTCCCCCTCCTCTCCCCCTTCTCTCTCCCCCTTCCCCCTCCCTTTTCCCCCCATTACAAAATCTCCTCCAGCACATCAGGTTGCATCAGGACTAAGCACATTCTCTTCTACTGGAGCCTGATAAGGCATCCCAGCTAGGGGGAAATTGACCCAGAAGCATCAACAGAGGCCATGTCAGACACAACCCCGCTCTCCTTACTAGGGGACCTGCGTGAAGACACAGCTGCCCATCAGTTGCATATGTGTCATGGCCTCAGTCCTATCCAGGCATACTCTTTGCTTGGTGCTTCTGCCTCTGTAAGTCCCTTTGGGCCCAGGTTAGTTGGCAATGTTGGGCCTCTTTTGGATATGTTCCCCCTTCCTGGTCTCTCTACCCTTCCTGTGATGGAAATTTTTGATGAAACATTCAATTAAACATCTCTGCACAATAACTATAGGTTTAGCTGTTACAACTGAGGTTCCACTTATTATCTTGATAAACAGTAACAGAAATTTGATTTTCCAATGTATTTTGACTTTATGTCTCATATAACAGTACAGATAAACTGTAATACACCCAACGACCTAAGTGTAAAAAGGAAATGTAGAGCATGAAAGCTGAAAACATACAGCACAATTTCCGATGTTTTTTTTTTTTTAATAAATACTTGGTAAATTTGAAAGTGATATAAAAGAAAGTGTTAATTATAGACATCTATGCTTAATATATGGAAATGATTAAAATTATTAGTAATACAAATTAATTAAACAACTGAATCTTTATAGTAAAATATTGAAAACAATATTAGAGTATTAACAATTGACACAGCTGTTCTAGGAAGCAATTTGACTAATAAGGCAAAGTGCTTACTGAAATAAATCCTATTATTTTAAAAGATAACACTATTTTGAGGCAAAAATCTGGAGTATATGCTAAATATTTATGACATGTAGTGTTATATAATTTAAAATACATTTTTTCTTCATTAGGTCAACCGAAATTTACAATGTCCACATGATAGATTTTTTTCAGAATTCTTTAATAATAATGTTATAGAAGTAGAAATCAAATTAAAAAGTAAGGAACATGTTTAAAAACTTTTTTAAATAAAAATTTTATTTTTTAGCATATATATATTTATATTATTACACATACATTTAAAAAGACTACATACAGCAAGAAGAAACACAAAACAATTGGGAATTATACAAATGTTGCATTCATGATGTTTTGGCAAATCATATTTTGCAACTTTGCAGAAAACATCTTTTCTATCTTGGTGGGTCTAAAATTCTGAATTAAAAAACTTTTTTAAGCCTAATACTTTTAAACATCTACAGTGAAGTAACTGATATTAACAAGTTAAATATTTAATGATGTTTTACTATTATTTTGAAACTGTAGTAAAATCATATTTTTCTGTCATTCCCATGTATATGCTACATGGCACACAATTTGTTATTTATTTATATATATTTATGCAATATGTAAGTGTATTTATTTATATTATTGATTATACATAAATATATTATTTATATCCTAGCAATATCTCTATTAAACACATACATGTAATATATAAACATATTATTTATATTTACATATAATTTAATATGATTTAATGTTAACATATTTTATAATTAAAGAACATCATATAGATAGTCAGTGCGTACTAATGGTATTTTATTCCCTTGAATGTGGTTTTTAAATCAAACATTGCAAAGGCAGCCCAGCATAAACGTCTGCACTGTTCTTGGGTGTACACCGAGAGGCAAGACAAACAAGTAGACTCAGACAGCGCTCAATCAGAATAAATATTTCATTCAGAAAAAATGTGGTGTTATGCAGCCAACACTTCTATAAACGTGGGTACCTGGACAAGCAATATAGTCTATGACAGTACAGAATATACCACATTGCTTCCAAATGGGTGGTAACCATGATCTCTAGTAAAATAAATATCTGTAGCAAATGACACATACCTATTTAATGACACTTTGAGTTCATGTGAAGTTTGGCAGTGTAATAAAAGTCTTATCTCTTGCTTTCACTGTTATTGCACAGATTTAAACTGCTGTCTCAGAGGCAGTTTTACTATCTTTTGCAATCTACCCCATAAAAGTGAGACTTGATTTGCTTAGCATGAGAACAGATCAATAAAAGCTAAGTTATACAGCAGATTAGATCACTAACTCAGAGATCAAAGATGTTAAATACAACTTGTACAGAGACACTAGATCAAAAGTTGAGCTCAGACACACGGTACATATTTGCAGAACTCCAAATAGCCTTTCCTCTTTAACAACAATTTACCTTCAGTCTTGTCACAGTCACTTGATGTTGAAGCCGAGGCTTTTACTCATGGCTGGTGACATTTTAAATATACATAATGCATGTAAATTCTAAAGGAATTTTATGCTAAATTTATAAATTATCTCCTTAAAAATAAAACTAAAAAGAAAGACTTCTCCAAAGTAGTGGAAGGTCATTTTATAATTAGCTGATTAAATACTTAATGTTAGATTTTTATGTAAAACAATATAACTTAATACAGAAATAAGTCTCATAATTTTATTATCTTCTGCTTTTTTAACTTCATTGTAGACCTAATTTCATTTTTGTTGGCATCTCACTAAGATTTCCATATTTTAGTGCTGTAATTTTTATCAAATTACAATGTAATACTTGAACAGTTATGTAAAACTAATTGAAGTCATCAGAAATCTGATCTATTTTATTCCGCCACATTCAAAATCTGCAAAGAGTGGATACAAACAAATTATTTATAGGCCTTCAGTGCTTGAACGGTTTTATTGATTTCCTTCATCTGGTTGCAAATCCTTATGGTTTGATTACTACTACACATAAAAGAAATCAAAATATTAAAACAAATCGAGATGACAGCTAACATCTACAGCACCTTCGTGTCTCCTTGTATCTGTGGGCAATGTTCTTAGGCTATCCTCCTGTAGCGCATTATTTGCTGTTTAGATGAGCCTCTGTTGTATGCTCAGTGAAATAGAAGCTCCTGCATACTCCAAGGGGGACCAGTCCTTTACTTTTACAGTGTGTCAACTCTATCCCATCTTCAGCGTCATGATACAATGTAAATTATGTTGTTCCTGACAAAAGCTTGTTTGTTTATAGAAGGTCTCCTGGTCCTGGTCCATTCATTTCCAAGGCCCCACTGCATTTTGAACATGAAATTAACAACTTCAAAATCACTTTTCTTCTTCTTCTTTTTTTTTTCCAAACTGTAAGGAACACTGACTCTGAAGTGTAAAGATGCAAAGATGTATTTTAACCAGATGTATTATATAGTCACACAGACGCTGTCAATGTGATTCTCCACATTTTAATGTACATCTGCTCATTTACCAAAATAGCCCATTTACAATACGTATCTTATCATAACAACAAAGCACAATGAACACTCCTATTTCTACATATTTTAAGCAGACAGAAGTAGGTATCTTACCATTGTCATATATATAGTATTTTATGGTTTTTTTGCTAAGAAAATTAATAAATTCACTCACTTACCTTTTTAATTCCAGACCCTGTGCAACAGTAGTTTGTACTATTGATATTGATATATTGGTAATTATCATTAATAAAAATAGTAATTCTTCAGGAGAAAACTGTACTATATTTCAAAAAAGTATACAAATATCAGTATATCCACAACAATGTAAAACTTTACTTGGCAATGAGCTGGCTGGTTTGTGGAATATTGCCTTTTGTCAAAAGCACCCAACAAAGTAAAAAATATAGCAGAATGAAAATTACATTCATCCAGTACAGAGTAGATCCAAAGTTCTGGTTCTAGCCTATTATAACCTAATTTTATTCCTTTGATTTTATAAACAGCCAACATTTTATACTAGTATTAACTTTTAACAGCTATATTGGGGGCTTGAATATATTCATGAACTATGTATATATAAGATATACATAATATGAAATATGTAAATTTATGAAATATACAAATACATATTTATGAAATATGAATATTTATGAATACACATTTAATAATTTCATTTTCCAGCACTGAAAACATAAATTTATTTTTAATGTGAGTTCTTTATGTAAATTATCTAATTTAACTGGTTATAATCTCACAAAGTAATTATTTAACTATAAAAGCATATTTTCCACATATTAGGCCATTGTTTCCCTAATGAAAAGACAAATAATAATTGAGGTTACAAATAACAGTTTGGGATAGTGTGTTTACTCTTAGGAGACAATAAAACACACTAAGGAGCCATATTTTCTCTGGTCATCATGATGTGGTCTTCTGACCTTGAAATTGTCAGTATTTTTCATCAGATTTACTTTTTATAAACTTCTTTGGGCTGGAATCATGCATCTTCATGGCCAGGCTTTCCTACTTCCGTTAACTATTATATTGGTGGGTTTTGCCAGTCATGATCGGATGGCAGCAGTTATTTGTTCTATTTTGAAGTTCTCATCCTTTCAGTAAAACCTGAGGCCCGCTGTAATCCACTGCTTCTACTAAGATCCATCTCTTTACTGAGAAACATATCCATTTCTAGGAAAAAGAAACACAATACCAGAGGGAAAATATACCCAAGATCATTTTTTTTTTTTTTTTTATGTAAAGCAGGTGTGAGTGGCTGATCTTGGATGGAGTCTGACAGGTACTGGTCCTGATGCCAAACTGTGGTTGTTTCACAAATGCTAAAGTGAATGTTGCTGCGGAGATGGTATGTGAAATTCTGAGTTGAATGTCTTTCTTTCTATTTCTTTTATTAAATATAATTGTTTTATTTATTTATTATTATTCTAAAAGAAACATTTTTAAGGCAAATTGGTCATGAATACTACCCCAATTCCTTCTTCAATTCAAGTTACTGTATTTTCTCTTTTTATCCCGCATAATAACCTTGTGTTTTGACCATTAAAATTAGATAAAATATTTTATTTCTCTCTTTGTATGCTGAGTAATATTCTCGATTCTATTCTAGTCTCTGGGGTTTGCAGCTGTTTATGCACATGCTGTCTGTCTTATGGTAAGCGTTTTACTAAGTTGCTGGTTTATTCTTTCATTTACTAATGATTTACGAAACCATGGAGAGTGTATTTCCTGGCCCTGATCTGTCATTCTCAATCTAAAGTCATTCCAAAGCGATGTGAGAGCAAGATGGAGTCACAATGGGGTTGGTTGTTATGTATAAAGTGGGCACACATAACTACAGCGCACAAAGGTCGCAGAACATCGCTTCAGACAGAAAGACAAAGCTAGATGTTAACTGTAAATAGTCCACATAAACTTACTTGGAACAGTCTCTTATATTTTTTAGACTTTAGTTAAGAAATAAAATATGTATTAGTTTATATTATATTCAGTTCTTAGACGATTTCCTTTAAAGCAGTGGTACTCAATGTCCCTAATGCCGCAACCCTTTCCTTTAAAGCAGTGGTACTCAATGTCCCTAATGCCGCAACCCTTTCCTTTAAAGCAGTGGTACTCAATGTCCCTAATGCCGCAACCCTTTGTATACAGCTCCTCATGATGTGCTGACACCCAACCATAAAATTATTTTCATCGATACTTTTTGACTGTAATTTTGCTGCTGTTATGAATCGGAATGTTAACATTTAATATGTGAGGTATCTGATTTGTGACCCCTATGAAGGGCCATGTGACCCACACATTGAGAACTGCTGCATTAAAGAGACTATGTCAAATTTTAGCTATGGATATTTTGAGTTGTTCTGGTGCCATAAAATATAGAATAAAAGCATGCAAATGTTCTTTACCTGGAAACTTTTACACATTTGGTAAGGATACTATGAAATCTAAAGTTGAAGGACTCATATTCAGGATCCTTAAAGTTTGGAACTAAGTTGATAAACTCTAGCATGCTGCACATGTAACAGAACGATGTCTGTCTTCAGTTACAAGTGTACAGTTATGTGGCAGTGCATACTTATAAAATACTGGAAGAATGTTTACTCTTCTGCAAGTGAGTAAATGACACCACAGCAAAAGTAGGAAACACAGTCACCAGATATCTGTCTTGAAACTTAGCGTAAATAAGAGGAGTGCTTCAAGGTCACAAGACCAAGCCATGGACTCAGCGGCCTCTTAAAATGCTGGACTATATTTGAAGAGTGACTATTGTGTTCTGAACAGTTCTTTGTCTCTTAGTTCACACTGTGAATAGCACATGCTGTCCCTCAGCTGATAATGACACCCAAAGTTAGCAGGACATGATGGCACACACCTTTAATTCCTTGCACTGCAGAGTCAGAGGCAGGCTGATTTCTGTGAGTTTGAGGCCAGCCTGGTCTACAGAGTGAGGTCCAGAACAGCCAGAGCTACATAGGGAGACCAAGGGTTTCTGTTTGTTTGTTTGTTTTGTTTTGTGTTTTATTTTGTTTGTAAGACAACCAAAATTGATAAAAATTGAAGAAAATTTTCTATATTGTCTGTGTGTCCTAGTGAATGGTTTTTTCACCTACTGTTGCTCTTCCACATTTGAGACTTAAAATGTGAAGTTCAGATAGCTACATAACGTAATGAACACAAACGGAACTAGAGAAAGGAGTGGACTGTGAGAGGGCCTGCTTCTTCAGAGCTGAGTCTAACAGGTGCAGAAAAGATGGAGGGGAGGGAGGGACATAGTGACGGATAATCAGAGGCTGTGGGAAGTAAGAATTTAGCGAGGATGTTTCGAGAATTCAAGGGATTTTGATTTTTCAAAATGTAGTGATGACTCCGGAATTACTACTATTTTCTATGTGGTGGTGCACGCCTTTAATCCCAGCACCCGGGAGGCAGAGGCAGGAGGATTGCTGTGAGTTCAAGGCCAGCCTGGTCTACAAAGCAAGTCTAGAACAGCCAAAGCTACAGAGAAACCCTGTCTCAAAAAAAAAAAAAAAAAAAAAAAAAAAAAATCTAAAATCTTGAGAGAAAGAGAGAGAGAGAGGCTCTAGTTCTATTCCCAGCACCCATACGGTGGTTCACAACTATCTGTAACTCCAGTTCCAGAGGATCCAACATCCTCAGCTGCTCCTCTAGGGCACCAGGTATATACATACGAATATGCAGGCAAACACTTATGTTCATGAAATAAAAGTAACTGCATCTTTATTTTAAAAAGTAAGAAATATTTATAAGATGTTTGTTCGGTAAAGATGATTATAGGAAACCCCGTCACTCTCAATTACATCTACATGAAATCATATGTTAAGGACTGAGCGTAGACTCAGTCGCTAGAGTGCTTTCCAGGAGAACAGGTGGACTCGGCCCAGTTCCTACTACAGAACATAAAAATAGGAAGCACTTTTAAATCCAGTGCTGGGAAACTAGCCACAGAGAAACACCTAGGACACAAAAAGTAGCTCGCCTAGACTACTAGGTGAGCTCTAGGCAATCAGTAACTCTGTGTCCAAAACACACACACACACACACACACACAGAAAGAGAGAGAGAGAGAGAGAGAGAGAGAGACAGACAGACAGACAGACAGACAGACAGAGAGACACTGACAGACAGCGAGTCATACAAATATAAATTAACTAGAACACCCACAAAAAAACCTCAAGCCTCTAGATGAACTACACCTAAGTTGACCCCTGAACTCCACATAGTCCCGCACTCACTGACACATTAAGAACCTCCTCCATCCATGCACATGACCACACATACACAAACGCTTCATGAGCCTGCATGAGCCTGACTCTGACAGGTAAAATTAAAAGTTGAGTACACATTTAAATTAAAATGTAAATAAAACATAAATATTCACAAAGGTTTGTTTTTAAAGTTGAATACACAAATGAAGCCAAGATATTTCAAACTAAGAGCTGGAAATGTTACATTTGTACAAAATGTGATGTTTTTACAAACATAGGAAACCTAGCTATCTAATTAGAAATGATGGCAAATGACTGAGCTAATTAAGCAAAAGCTCACTAAGCAATTTGCCTCATTAAGGGTTTGTAGTTATATATATCTAACAGAATTACTAGGTACCTATTTTAAATAATAAAGGATGAATCTCAAGGTTAATTGGCATTGTAATAGAAAGTACATCAATTAAAGTTATCTAACAAAGGGGTTCCCCCTGAAACAATCACTGTTTGAAGCCCAGGTGATAGATATATTTGCTGTCAATGGCAAAACAGAAAAAAAGGGGGGAAAAGGGAAGAAAGAAATAAAACTGAGTTTTATAGCAATATAGGGTTTTGGCAATTTCACACAGACCCTTAATTTTCATTGACTACTTATCCAGAGCATTTAGACTAATTAAGTTGTATTGTCGTCAATGTTATGACTAACTTGTTCCACTAATTTTAGGTTAATGCTTTCGCCACGTGTTATGCTTTTCTTTGTACCGTCTCCTTCGCTGTGTGTCAAGGAAGGAAACATGCATTATATCGGGAAACCAATAATTCGTTTCCCAACACAATTCTGATTTTTATTAGTTGTGTCACTTTGAGTGATTTCTTATATGACCCTTAGTTGTGCTCATATGTAAAACAAGGCTAATAAAAACATTTATGAAAATTAAAAGATATAATGCAT
This sequence comes from Acomys russatus, assembly GCF_903995435.1. NCBI lineage: Eukaryota > Metazoa > Chordata > Mammalia > Rodentia > Muridae > Acomys > Acomys russatus. Next base: position 3,886,213 of record NC_067166.1, on the reverse strand, counting down.
GCAAGAAAATTTGCTGGGTACCAGCTCAAAGCAGCATTATATATAGAAGTGATTTCTTACTTCTGTTACTATTGTTTGTCTCCTTAGGTCTCTCTACACATTTGATAGCAAAACCTTAACATAAATAATTATTATTATTTACAATTTTGCATACAGCAGAAACAAATTTGCTTTCATAAAAGCAATGGCTAAACTGATGATACAATATTAGTAATAAATTACAGTCACTGCACTGGCTTCTGTTTTACCATTCTTCATTTGATTAATAATCAGATACTGGAATTATAATTTATTTCACAACCATAAAATATAGAATCTTGGCCACTATCTTTAGTAAAACAGCAACTCACTGCTACCTTCCTGACAATTTGTTTGTAGGAAAATGTTGTGGTTAGGGAGGTAAGCTCCATGGGAGGACACATGACATCATGGGATAGGTCTAGGGTTTAATCCGCAGCACCAATCTTTCAGAATATCAGAGATCAGTAGTATGATACAGAATTGATAATACCCACCTTTTGTTTGATAACACAAAATAGGGTGGGGTGGGGTGGAAGGGATTGATATATCCAGAATGTAGTAAAAGTGAGAAAGGGGGTACAAAAGTCAATTTGGGTTCCTTAATACTGTGGAGGTTTTTGATCTCTTTTGTTTTTGTTTGTTTTGTTTTTTGTATTTTGGTGGGTTTTTTGTTTGTTTGTTTTTGTTTTTTGTTTTGTTTTGTTTTGTTTTTTGGTGCTTGGGGCTCATCTCTTTGTATCCGTTGGCTTTCTGATGTTAAGTGTTTTCCCTTGTGGCATAGTGAGCAACATGATCATTTATTCATTCTTCCCCTCATTCTCCATCTGAGGGTGCCTTGCATTCCAGTCACAGACTTTTAGACTCCAGTTAAGAATTCTGTACAGAATATTAGGAGGTGTGTTTAGTAATTTGGTCATTCCCGATGTTTATCTGGCAGGGAAGAGAGCAGCAGGGCCAGAGAAGAAAATCCAACGTGTATCACGACCTTAGTTAAATGCATGAAGTATATTTTTATCTTTGTTCTTTCACATTTTAAAATAAATCCTATCTTGTACGATAAACCTAATAATATTAGTAATAACAGTATTAATAGTATTAATACCATACTAATAGTATTAGTAATAACAGTTTGATAATTTAAAAGTGGTGTGTTATTTTTGAATCTTGAATATACACATTGGAAATTCAGAGTATTATGAATGAGAAAGAACTGGAGTTTATAACCAGCCAGATGAGTCAATGAGTAAAGGCAGCTGCTGCTAAGATGGATAAGTTTGATCCAAGGGACCTGCATGCTTGAAGAAGAGAACATATTCCTGTAAATGGTCCCTGACCTCCTCAGCCATACATGCTGAGGTCCCTTCATCTGTCTCTGTCTCTGTCTTTCTCTGTCAGTCTGTCGGTCTGTCTGTCTCTGTCTCTGTCTCTCTGTCTCTCTCTCTCTCTCTCTCAAACACACACACAGATAATTGCATTTAACACTTCCTTTACCCCAGTAGTAATTTCACACATCTGACAACATGTTCTACTCCAGGAAGCCCAGTAGGAGGAGGTGGTTTGCTTTTTTTTTTTTTTTTTTTTTTATATACCTAATGTCTTTATAACCTAGAATTGGAAATTGAACTCATTTTTCTAGGGATGCCATAACAAGTACATAATACTGTATGGCTTAAACAAGAGAAATCCATTCTCACTGCCCTTTTTAAAAACCTTTCATTGATTTTTTTTGTTGTCAATAATTTTACATCGTTCACCCCAATCCCAATCATTTTACATTCCTTCATATAAACCCTTTGCCCTTGCATACTCATCTACAAAAGAAAATAAATTAAGATAAACCAAAAAAAAAAAAAAAAAAATTATAATGGAAGCTGTAGTTTGTCACAGTGTGCTTCACAGTATACCCTTTTTTCCCACACAATGAATCATTAGTCTGGTTCAAGGCCTCTGGTTTCTGCTAAACTATCAATACTGGATCCTCATGGGGACTCCTCTTGGATATCTTATCCTTGCCCTGTTTCAAGAAAATCCTGCAGCTTTTTATCTGCAGGTCTGGCCCTTTCAAATCTGCTCCATCAGATCATAGTTGCAGACTATGGCATTGTAGAACCTGGGCATTGGAGGTAGCTGAGTTGGCTAGCTGACCAGCTCCACTGAGCCTGCACTACCAGGGCAGGCTCTCCAGCACTGACCCAGCTAGCTCACCACAGCTGTCAAGGAGGCACGGCCAGCTTTTCTGCTTTTGTAACTGCAGGCCAGGCTTATAGCAGCAGGGTCAGCTCTACTGTGCTGCCCAGGTGAGGGGCAAGGACTGGACCATTCTACTGAGTGCTGCAGATAGTGAGGGACAGGGATGGCTCTCCTGCTCTCATAATCACAGGGCCAACTACCCTGCCTGCTGTAGCGGGCCAAACCACCCCACTGCAGACTAGGGATGGGGCCTGCTCTTCTTTGCTCAGGCCCTCAGGCTGGCTCACCTGTTTCCCTGCCATCAGAGTCAAATCTACTGTGATGCTTAGGTGAGGAGCAAGGCCTCAGTGTGGTGCCTCAGGGAGCTGTCAAGACCAGGGACATCTACGTGGCCTTTAGTGGTACATGGACCTGGGACATCAACACAAACCCTAGCTGCCATAAAACCACAGACCCATACATGGTTCCTGGCAGCAGCATGGGTCTGGATATTGCCTTGGCCTCATGGCACAGGCCACTCAGATCAGCTTGTCTCCCCACATATCCACATGGTCTCTGGTGGAAGCCTCTTTGGTTTTGGGCTTAACTCAGGCCAGAGACATCAGCACACAGTCCAGCTTCAGCAGGGGCGAAGAACCAGAACTAGCCATTGGTGGCAACCAAGGCTGAGACCTCACCATGGCCTCTGCATATCTGTCCACCAAAGTGTTCCTAGTTCCACCTTTCTCCACAATGCACAAACTCCTCAGCTTCACATGATCTTCCACCTCTCTACCATGAACTCCATCTTTCCCATCCCTCTATCACACATTTGTCTATCCTAGTGGTACCAGTGGATGGTGCTTAGGTGTCTTTCTTTGGGTTACCCTGGTGGAGTATGAGTGGGGCGGGCTTCTCACAACTCTTGAGGCAAAAATTCTGAGATGATAACCCAGAAGAGGGAATAGAATAGACAGTAGAAGTGGTTGAAGAGAGGGAACAAGGTAGAAAAGGAAACACAGACAGAAATGAGAGTGGAGATCAGATCTGGCAACAGAGGGCTTAGCAGAGAGAAAAACTATGGGCTGAGGCATCTCTGTGACAAGCTGAATACCTAGGACAGGATAGGCTTCTGGGAGGATACAGGGATGACTCCAGCTGGAACTCCTAGTAGCAAGAATCATGGAGACTCAAGAGGACACCCTCTAACTAGACAGGACACTAAGTGGAGGGAGAGGAACACCAATCTAACCACAAAAAAAATTTGACCCCAAATTTACCCTACCTACAAGATGTGCAGAGATAAAGATAGAGCAGAGATTGAGGGCATATCCAACCAATGCCTACCCGACCTGAGACCCACCCCATGGAAGACAGTCAATTCCTTATACTATTAATGACACTCTGTTATGTTTACAGAGAGGAGCCTAGTATAGGTGTCCTCTGGGAGGCTCTGACTAGTAAAGGATTGGAGCCTATGTTGGGATTCAAAGGAGTCTTGTGAAAAGTGAGAGGATGGATAGAAGGGCCTGGAGATTACAGGAGCTTCAGATAACCAGCACCTATATAATACCGTGCATAGATGAGACCAAGGCCCCTTACACAGATGTAGCAGATGGGCAGCTCAAGCGTCATGTGGCTCCCCTAGTAAGGAGAGCAGAGGCTGTCTCTGATATGGACTAGGTTGCCTGCTTTTTTATTAATCCCCCTGGCTGGGTTGCCTTACCAGGCCACAGGGAAAGAGGGTGTGCTCAGTCCCTTCTGTGACTTGGTAAGCTGGGATGGGTGGGTGGGTGAGGCTTTCCTTTTTTGAGGGATAGGGGAGGAAGGGAGGAGGAAGAGTGAGGGAGGATGGGTGGCTACAGTTAGTATGTAAAGTGAATAAATTAGTTAATTAATGAAAAATATTAATAATAAATGAACTGCAAACTTGTATCACATTCAGAAAATGTACTCCAACTCAGGACTACGACATATCTTCTAACTGTTCTGGGAGAGAGAGAGAGGCACATTAATTCTTTAAATATCTCTATGTTCACGTAGCTTACATCCATTTTGACAAATGATACCTATTAAAAGAAAAATAACAAATGGAAAAATTCTGATATGAATGTATCAGCAGGGCAGGTTTATTCTGAAGACCTGCCTTGGCTCCCAGATGTTCATCACCCCCCCCCCCTCTTTCACATGGTCCTCTAGTCTCTGTGCTCTGATGTCTTCTTTCCAGGGATCCAGGTACCCTGGGAAAAGACCCAGCCCTACGACTTCAACTGACGGCAGCTGCCTCTCCAAAGTGTGTCTACCTACAAAGATGGAAATCCTGAGATAATTAACAGTTAGGTATTCAATGCAGGAATTCTTAATAGACACAATTAAATCCATAGTAGAAATGTAATATCTGTTGTATTTTTCTTTCAAAATTACTTTAAAAGGTCCTTCTTGTCCTTTTAAAAAAAATCTTTCTTGTCCAAAACCTTTCACTTTTGTCTTTAAACCTACATAGTAAAAGAGTTTAAAAGAAAAAAAAAAAAAAAAAAAAAGGAAAGAAAAAGAAAAACAGCCTTAAGAAAGCCAGTGTGTCACACTCCTCTTCCTCGGTCTCCAAAAGTGATTATTAGGTAATACTGTAAAAGAAGTGACATATTGCCCCATTCTTAGGAAGAGAATTGTTCTTTCTTCATGCAGAGAGACCTAATTTTGTCACTAGAGCCATATAGATTGGCAAAATATGAGTGTGCACGTGAATCAAATAAGAAAATCAACACATTTTTTTTTTGGCCTGAGTATGGCTTTGACTATTAATGTCTTAGAAATATATTATTTGCCTTTTCATCAATTCACACTTGTCTTTGTCCCTGCATAATTTTTACACATAAAAGGATAAGAGTGTAGCTATTTTCTAAAGCCTTGTTGTCCAAGTGTGTACCACAGGTACAAAATGTTTCCTTTTTTCTTCTCCTGTTGTTTCAACGCTACTTAATGACTAAAAACTGAATACCAAGGACAATCATGAGCACTTAAGGCCCAATTCATAAAAAAAATGATGCAAGCCATTTATGCACAAATGTTGCTACTTTCATATGGAAACAAGGTACATAAAGAATTCTCCTTTGTGATTCATAAACCCTCTTTAAGGTAATTTTGTTGCTCAGTTTTGTACCTCAGGAGAGCAAAGCTTCAAAAGAGAGGTAAGAAAGAAGAAAAAGGAAAAAAAAAACCCTACAGATGTACTTATGGGCTTATTTGCATAAAAACCACAGCAAGTCTCTTATGAAATATTAATTAAACATATATTAAGCAGAGGTGTGTGGATTGTACGATCATTACTCACTTTAGTCAAGAATATGTAGTATTCACAGAAAACATTTTAAAACACACATCTCTCCTGTTTTGTCACTGCTTTCTTTCTCCTTTCTCTTTCTCTTTCTCTCTGTCTCTGTCTCTGTCTCTCTCTCTCTCTGTCTCTGTCTGTCTGTCTCTCTCTCTCTTGTGTGTGTGTGTGTGTATGTGTGTGTGTGTGTGTGTGTGTGTGTTGTGTGTGTGTGTGACTGGCTCAGAGTATGCATCTTTTAGAGTGATTTGCCTGCATATATTCCAATAGAATAAAGTGCTGATCTAAATACCCAGATTCTATGTCCAGTCTTTTTCATTGTCTGTGCTGCAAAGTGAGAGACAGATCATTTCCCCCCACACAATTTTCTTAGGATATGTCTGACTGCAAAGGTTGTTGAGGCTGATGTTTGCTTTCATGAATGCTAACAGTTTAGATCCATTCAAGTCAACAAGAAGCAGAAGTGATGTGGCTAAGAGAAGGATTTTTGTATGTCACGTATGAATACTTTATTACTGACCACACATGACCAAGTTCAAGATGACCACTCAAAAGTCTGATGGACAAGGTCAACACAATTTTGATCTCTTCAAATTGAAACAAATGTAAACTTTGCTTCGTCCCATGCGATGTGGTCATTGTCATTGTTTCATTACACCTCAAATTCCATCCTTCATTTCCAACATAACAGGTGGTTCCCTGAGGCAGAACTGTGTACATGAAAATCCTAAGAGAGGAAAGAATAAAATCAGACAATTTAGGTGTTAAGTATGTGTAATTTCTTCCTTCCTTCCCTGGCTCTGTCCTGTTGTATCCGCATTCCTAGAACTCTTTTTTTTTTTTTTTTCAGATGATAATCTGAAGTGCCTCAGTATCTGTCTGCTTCTTCAATCATTTTTTAAAACTATTTTATTAATTATATGAGAATTTCATACATTATATATTAAACATATTTCTGTCCCTCATGTCCTACCATAACAATCCCTCCCCATCCATGCTTAATCACCTTTGTGTTATCATTTTATTTTTAATCCCAGTGGGCTTGGTACCTGCTGCTTATATATTCTTGGTGTGCAGCCATCCACCGAAGCATGGTTGACCTACCAGTAGCCAAACTCTTAAAGAAAACCCTCACTTTTCCTCTTCTAACAACAATTGATTACCTCATCTTTAGCTGGGGGTATGATTTCTGGATCTCCTCCTCCATGGTGCAAATTTTTCTGGTTTGAGCTTGCACATGTTTTGTGTGCACTGGCACTAGTGCAAGTGCTGTGTGCTCTTATGTGAGGCTAATCGACTATGTTCAGAAGACTCTGTTTTTTTTTTTTTTTACAGACATCTACTACTGCTGGTTCTTAGATTATTTTCTTCCTCCTCCTTTGTAATAATCTACTAACATTTAGACAAGGCATTAATCTATGTATAAATCTACAAATCTGTGTATAAAACAATGTATGAAACAATACTTCATTAGGAAGTGTTTTAGTATTATATCTTTTAGCAAAGATGTTTTGTTAGTTAAGAAAACGTGTCTCCCAGAAGACCTGAGTTAGGTTCCCAGCAGCCATGTCATGTGGCTCACAACTACCTGTTAACCCTAGTTCCAAGAGCTCCACGGCCGTTTCCTGGCCTGTTCTTGCACTCATATATATTTGTACATGAGTGTGCACACACACACACACACACACACACACACACACACACACACAGAGAGAGAGAGAGAGAGAGAGAGAGAGAGAGAGAGGGAGGGAGGGAGAGAGAGAGAGAGAGGCACACACTCACACTCATACTTAAAAGAAGAAAAAGAAAACGTCATATATTTTTTGATTCAGCACTGTGGAAACTAGAGCAACTTACCACTATAGCAATGAGGGAAATTGTATGTGACTGCACGGAGGCAGGGCATTCTGGGAAGAATACATATATGACCTTGTTAAGGGGGCAGTTATGCCACACATCACTGTAATACAACTTAAGGTGAATCAGGTTTCCTGGTGGGTGAACTCCTGGCCAGGTGATTGGCATCTTCATCTGGATTAGCTCCAGGGCAAGGCAACAATAGTGTGGGATGTTCTAATCTTCAGAGCTCTTCAGACATCTTCACCAAGAACAGAAGTACTCTTTTTTTTCCAGGATGCTTAAAAAGACTTTTGTAATGTTTTTCTTTCCAGTATTACCAATAAATTGGGAAGTATGGTTCAAATCTGATCACTATAGAGTATTCATCCTCATTGTCCTACGAGATTATTAAGCTCTGAAGAGTTAAATCCTTTCTCCAAAAAATGTATATCTGGATGGGATTGTTGTAGGGGAGAATTTTCATTCAAATCACCACAACTAACCCAACAGCAGTCTTTTATAAATGTTCTTTCACATTTTTAATGTACAGTGTGATCACCGCATGAAGAGGTAGTAGGTACTACCAATGTGAGAATGTTTCCTCTTCCCCTATAAACATCTGTACATATTTCCCCAAACTTAATCTGGCTTTCCATCCTTCTTCATCTCTCCTTAAAGGAATATAACCAAAATCTTATGTCTCAGCACACTGTGCCCATAAACCCCTCTTCATGGTCTGCTTTCTGTTTTTTGTTTGTTTTGTTTTGTTTGTTTGTTTTTTCCTCTAGTTAGTTAACTGTCTGGCCTTACTTTTAGAACTAACCTATGATCATTTGACACATGACTTTATTTTAATTTTATAATGTAACTCCATGGATTAGAAGCCATCTAACACATGCTCAGGTTTGCTCTTCTGGGGCTTGTGATGTTTTCTCTTGGTGTCCCAACTATGAGCTTCCCATTACTTTCTCTTCAAACTCTTGTCTCATCACATCCTTAATATTACTGAACATCCTTCTCCCTACGAATGTATTTGAGTTCTGTCCTCACTTTCTTACTATATGCCATTAGTCTTGACATTTGACTACCCTGGGACTGGTTTTCATTAAGAAATCCTTAAGAAACCTCAGGGTATAATTATCTCCTGCTTTATTTTATTTTATAATCCAGAAGTGGTTCTCAGACCTGACTCTTTGCTCCTTCCAGACCACTGCACCGCCTGGCTTCCATGAAATCATGCCTTCCAGCTTTCTTGCTTGCTTCTTTGGTTTCCTATTCTTGGATTATTTCCTCTGTTCTTCATAGATATACTCAGGAAAAGAATATGGAAGCTCTTTGTATCGGAATTTGTCTCATTCAAAGAAGATAAAGATCAAATCTCTTAATTTAGATGATATTAGTTGCTATTAATATTGAAGTTCATTTTTTGGCAATGTTATGAAAATAATAGTATCAAAATGTTCCTAAGGTCTCTAGTAAGTGTTGGAGAGATGGGTCAGTGATTGAGAGCAAGTGCTGTCTTCTTACAGAGGATCCAAGTTTGCTTCCTACATGCACATCAGGAGCCTCATAACCATCACTACTTCCCTCTCCAGGAGTTTCCCAGCTCCCACGGCACCTGCACTCATGTGAACTATATCCTTACAGATAACATGAAGGCACATAATTAAAAATCAAAATAAGTCTTTTAATTTTTCTATCTCCAATCAGTAGCCCCTTTCCAGAATATACAAAACTAAACTAACTTTTGTTCTTCATTTTTTTTCTTTATTAATTCTCTGTTTCATGGGATCACTCCCAAATGCTTAAGACAGAATCTTAGGTATTTTATTCTCACAAATACCCCTAATGCCATGTAACTTCCAATTCTTAAAAATTCTGCTACTTAAAAAAAAAAAAAAATCAGTATCTTCCTCTTAGATTTCACTGTTAACCTGTTAGCTCAAATCTCCGTCCTTTTTTGTTTTAACTATTGAAAGATTATCCAGATAGATCAGTCTGCTCAATGTACTCTTTACAAGGAAGGTCATCACTAAAAAAACAAAAAACAAAAAACAAAAAAAAACAAAGATCTACTCATGTTGACACGGCTTTACGTTTTCACCGGTTTGCTGCTCACAAGAACACGCACAAGGCTCTCGTTACGTGCGTAACCTACTCTGCACTGGTGTTTCAGACCACTTCTTTTTTTCTACAGGGCACTTTTTTTCCCTACATACTAGAGAATCATGAAAGACTGTTTCTCTTTTCAACTGTGCTCTGACAGAATGCATGCAAGCTTTATTTGGTCAGGCTTGGGGTTTCTGCACTTTGCTGACCAATAATGTCCTCAGATATTTGAAGAAGTGTGGCAACCTGTGACAACTGGCTCTATCCACTCAATTTTCTTAACAGTGTGTGGTGCCTTGTGTCTCTCTGTCACATTTCACTGAATTCTTGGGAAACCCCTGAGGTCTAAGGGCCAGTGTAATGAAGATATGAAGATCACGTAGGCCAGGGTTACAAAAGTCAAGTCCGAGAAATAAAATTTAGTTAAATGAAATTTAATTTTTGAAACTTGAAATAATAGCAAAAGCTTTTAAAAAGTTGAACTCTGACTAGATATGGTTGTATGTACCTGTTACTCCAACACAATTCACAGAGGCAGAAAGACAAGTTATTCCAACGATGGCCCAGGCTACATCACAGGGACAGAGAGCAAGGATCTATCTCAAGAAAAAAAGAAACAACAAATTACACTAATGATACCAGACACATTAATTATGGTTAGATTTCAGATTTTATTTTACTAACAAAAAAGATTATACATCTTATAGACATGTTATAAAACTATTTGTTAAAGTGTTAAAATTTCTCAATATACAAGGGTCAAATGGTAGGCCTAACTTATCAAATATAAATTTTCATTATTTGTTTGTTTAGTATATATATATAAAACCACAACAAATTATTTTATTGTACACTTCTTGTTACATGAATACTATATTCCAGACATAAATTCTTATGGGTATGAATATTCTATATAAATAATAGTATAAAATTTGGGCATTCAAAAATATTACTTGTTTACCAAATGCCATTGATTATACCTATATTTTACAACTATTATGATGATTTGCTAGCTGATATTTTAAACCTATAGCCAATGCTGTATTGAATATCCAGCATATGAATTTTTCTAATTATAAAATCCTGACACTAGAAAATGGTAATGAATATAGCATGCATCTATTGCTCCTACCCCAACTGCAGGAATATTTTATTTAAGGCAATTAAGAAATTGTGCTCTGACAGGTTTCAAATTTCATCCATCTGCTTGCATATGATTTTCTGGATAGATATATGAATATTAATAGCAGCTGTAAACAGGTGCTGTGGTTCTTCTCTTTGTAAAACAATTTTGCCACATGTGCATGGCTCTCGTCAGTAATGAACTAATTTTGTCACTGTTTGCTACCTAATAATTCACATGACAGTGACATCATTTATGCTACGGGTGGCATCTACTCCCCATGCCATAGATGTGTGTGTGTGTGTGTGTGTGTGTGTGTGTGTGTGTGTGTGTGTGTGTGTGTGTGCATGCATGTGTGTGTATTCTTAGCAGCCTTTATTATAACAAACAGCAACTGCACTTAAGGGTGGGGGCGCTAGAATCTGAGAAATGGTAATTATATTTCTATTTGTGACACAAACATGAGCACAGTAAAACATTTCATTTGTGTAACTGCTACATGCTGGTTTGATTATCTCTTTCTAATGGGTTGTTTATTATATGCAGACTTAGCTGAGGCATCCTTGAACTGTAGAATTGAGTGAGTCACAGATGAGATTAGATTTCCAAAATTCCACGCATTTTGCTCTCAATGAGAAGAGTAAATACCAACTCCAATTGTTTTGATGTGTACATTCATTCCTGACCTACAATCTCCTTCTCCACTATTGCGTTTAAAGTTCAATGCAAGATATCTTTAAATGTCCCTATCAATGCTAACATCGTTGTGAACTTGATCTTCTCCATTAACTATATTGTTTGGATCTATGCTCTTGTTATTTGTGTATGTTTCCCAGATCAAATATGTTATTTAAGATACACATAAGAAAAATTCTTAGAAAGGTCCATGTTGTACACCACTTAAGCACATAGAGAGATCTGCAGTTGCAAATGGTGGAAGTAAAGTGGAAGAGGCTCAAATGCAGGGACATCGTAATCACTCCAGTCCTATAGAGGAAGACGAGAGGAATGGTTTAATGCCCCATCAAGGAGCAGATGCTTGGGTGTGTCTTCTATTCATGTGCTCCAAGGAGACGAGAGCCCTAACATTTAAGGAAATGCCGCCATGTGAGAATTGAAGACAGTGTATGGATAATGAAGCTCAATCACCCTCAGAAACAGAGACAATAGACAACAACAGCAAAACACTTACTTGGCATAAAGGTCTCAGTCTTCTGTGGTTGAAAATAGTGGCCCAGGTTAGAATTATAACTGAGAAACACAAGCAGCCAGATCCCTGTTTTTAAGGAATGTCCAGTCTACTTCTCTGAAATAGCATATTTTATAATATGAGAATAACTGATTATATAAAGAATACACCTATAACAGGCTTTACTTTTATGTACATATAAAGATACTTGAGAAATTCAGGGGATTCTTACCAGTCTCACAAATGTATAACGTAGCGTGTTACCCAGTACTTTAAAGAATGGCGTGTAAAATATTAGCTAATTAAATTTAAAAAAAAAAAAAAAAGAGTTTTCAGTAAAAGTCCATGACTTCATCCAAAAGGTACTTATTTATCAATAGAGGCAATCTGAAAATTTTAATTAGAAAACACCTCCCACCTCAACAGTTACTCTCTTAAATTAGCAGATCAGTGGGCATTCCATTGGCAGTCTTAAATCCTGCGGGAAGAGAGAAGGGAAAGGAATAACGCGGGATGACTGACAACTTGGGATCAATTTGATGATTGTATCAATTTCAGATCCTCAGCTGACAATAGAAGCCTGATTGGACACCACTGACTTTATTGGGAAGTGGATGGGGTATAATGTACCTTGCAGGGCATTACTTGTTTGCGTTGATTGGGTGAAAGACAAATTTCACATGGAGGAGAGTCGGAATCCCATCACTGTTGCAATTACCCCGAACGCCAGTGGGAACATGCCCTGTTGCTCCTGCGATCTGCTGAGAATTGCACTTTCCCCCCAAATCTATACTGTCTTCCATTTTTATGTGATTTCTTTTCAATACATTATATTCTTTTGTTTTAAATAATCATCATTAGTAGTAAATTAAGTAATGGAGTCTGCAAAGCCGTGTTTGTTTCTAAGTAGGCTTCCCTTTTGGTTTTCACTCTGCTAACCGATGATAGGTTGGGTGCTAGAACACACCAATTGAGAATTGTTTTATTTCATTCTTCTTTTTCAAGTGATTAGTTAGATTAAAAAAAAAAAAAAAAAAAAAAAAAAAAAAAAAAAAAAAAAAGCACCAGTAAGGCAAACCATTAATGATTCCTCTTGTGAGAAAAATGAAAACTTTGTGATTGTTGAGAACTGGAGATATCGTATTTGCTCTGTGATGAATTCATAAACATCTACACTCCAGTATACCATGATGGGATTCCTTCCAAGAGCAAATTAACAGAGCACTTATTGAATCCAGTTACTAGAAAATGCTCCATAAACACCTTGTAAACAAATGAAGAAGCAGGTTTTGTTCAATCTTTTATCTTTCTTTCCAAATTGGTGGCCTCAGTCTAGCTGTGAGATGCTTGGGGGATGATCAAGATTCTAAAAACAAACAGCAGAGAACTAATCTGATTGAAGCTGCTTCCTAAGTAACATTAAAAAAAAAAAAAAAAAAAAACATTTATCAAACCTCTCTGCTCTGGTAGGCTTCACAAAATGACAAGGCTATTTTAGAGCCGTAAACCTCAATGCCCCGTGCAGTTATGGCATGCAACCAAAGACGACTGAAGAGAAAATGAAGCCATAATTGACTACAGCTGCTTACACCTAAAGTCTCCTAATAGCGTCCCAGGATTCTTCGGTTGGTGTTCTTCCTCCCTCTCCAACGTAGACCTCCCGCGAATTACCAACTGAAGGGGTCTCAAGGTGGCTTCTGGGGTCTCCTCATGCCTCAGCATGTGAAGAACTGACCTCCAAAACCAATGATTGGTATACGTTTGATTGCTATTCACTTGTTACATTCAGTTCTCAGAATGAAAGTAAAATGACAGTAATTTTCTGTGCTCACGTGCCATTTTTAACCCGGTACAGGGCTCTGCCTTGAAATCACAGGGAAGTGCTCTGTCCTTTGGAGCTTGCTATTAAAATATAGAATGGAACCATTACATTTTATTGGCTTAGCCTTTCCCTGCACTACCTATAAAAACAGACACCGCTTTAAAAATCTCTCCCTAATGTCCACTTTCTTGGGGGCGGAGCTGACCTCATGAAGTTTACTGCTTGTCTGTTAGTGAAGACTAATTAGCTTTGACTTTGTCCTTAGGGCACCCTAATCTGGAGGTTCATCTTAAATAACTTGAGGAAAAACTGTGTCCCTGCCAAGCATGGAAACTGGCTGTTTATAATGATATATTCAAGCTTTTTTTCTTTTTCACTACTCTATGGATCATACTTAGAAGAATACTTTGGTAATGTTCAGTAAGTTCATCATCCTTTAATCATGAAACACTTCCTACTGATGAACATTTATATTGTAGCAAAGTTGTGTGTGATTGTACTTTAAGATCCTCTTTGCATAAGATACGCAATCTGTTTAAAGCCATCATAAAATATATGAAATACATTTTCAGTAATTACTGTATTGCTTCATAATTAAACCTCTAGCACTGTCCTGAATTTAATTACACTCATTTATCAAATTTATCATTATTATAACATTAATCTACAGTCATTTTATTATATTTGGAACAAATAAGTTTCATAATTTTCCTTCTTTGTAGAAAGATGCTGTATTATATCATATTGTTGCTTAAAATACTAAATATTGATAATTCATATAATAAAATGCTATTAACACTTTATTTAAATTATCATAAGAACATCATAAACATTTTCTAGAGGAATTATGCTTATTATTCAAGAACTTCAGAATAAAATATTTTTAAATTAGCCAAGGCGTGTTCAAATTGGAATAACAATGAAAAGTGATGTTAAGTATTATCTTACTTTAAGATACAAAAATAATCAGCATGCCTTTCATGCTTCAGTCAAACTAATGATAAGTGATAAGGTTTGTTACAAGATGATCATTACAAATATTAATACTCTTATTATTTTATTCAGATCCATTTGTATGAAAAGTGTCGTAACAAAATATGCATTGCATTTTTAAAATTAAGAAGTATATCTTTGATTTAAAAATTGTTTTCTTTTTCTCTTTGTACACAATATATTTTGATCATATTAATTTTCCTCCTGTCTTCCTCCCAGATCTTCCCAGCCTCTACCCATCAACTTTCTCTGTCTCTGTCTGTCGCTGTCTCTGTCTGCCACTGTCTCTGTCTCTGTCTCTCTGTCTCTGTCTCTCTGTCTCTGTCTCTGTCTCTGTCTGCCACTGTCTCTGTCTCTGTCTCTCTGTCTCTGTCTGCCACTGTCTCTGTCTCTGTCTGTCGCTGTCTCTGTCTCTGTCTCTCTGTCTCTGTCTCTCTCTCTCTCTCTCCCTCCCTCTTTGGCTATCTAAGAACAATATAAGAACACAGCGATAGAGTCCAATTATGTTGGTTAGCTACCTTTCGGCATAAAGCACTCCCTGGAGTACGGCTAGTATATGAACATCTCTCCCATGAAGAAAACTGATGATGCAACAGAAATCAAAATGTTGATGATCTACTGGCTAAGGCTAGGACCTTTTTCCACTCCTCCATCTGAGTTTGTTGGGAAGGACATTGTGCGGGCCTGTGAACAATGCTACAGTCTCTGTTTATTTGTGCATCTATCCCATTGTGTCTGGTAAATGCTATTTCCTTGAAATCGCCTACAACCTCTAAATCTGACCAATCTTTTTGCCCTTCCTTTTCACATAAATCCACAAGTTTTGGGGAGTGGGATTAGTGTAATATAAACATCCTATTTAAACTGAGCATTCCCAAATCTCTTATTCTCTGGACATTAACCCTTTGTGAGTTTCTGTGCCAATGTCATCTACTTCAAGGAGAAACTTCTCTGATATGCACTGATCTATGGGTAGAGCTACATGGCATTAGAAACCCTTCTTGCTTTTTTCATTTAGTAAAATAAAAGGAGTATGTTTTCTAATACTAGGAGGCTTTCTCCAGGGGCCCATGACCTATCCAGTCTCAGGTTTTCATCCTGACTGTCAGTGTGGTGTATGAGCTCCATCTCGTGTCTTAGGCCTTAATTTGGCTTTTCCATCACTACTACTAAGAGTTTTGCTATTTCATTGGTAGGCATATATATCTCAGGACAAGCTGCTATTGTAGCTCTAAGCCTTACAGCTAGATACTATGGTTGATTGATTTTTTCTCTCTCTCTCTCTTTCTTGGTAGAATGCATAGAATCTCTGAATAAAAGCTAAAATTAAGTAAAACTTGAGCTGAAATTCTCAGAGTCAAACAAAAGTTTCAGGGGAATGCCTTTCAGGAAGACTGGGTCAAGTGAAGAGAGAAAAAAGGCAGAAAATATATGACTTGGTGGGAAAAAACATTGCAAAGTCAAAAAGATAAAATCAGGTGCAGAACATCCAGCAAATATGGGACACTGTGAAAGAGCAAACATATGGATAATAGTTGTAGGAGAGGAAGAGACCCAGGTCACAAACACGGAGCAGACTTTCAACAAAATGATAGAAGGAAATTTCCCAGAAAGTGGTGCCAGTTATGGTGTACAAGGCATGCAGAACAGCAAATAGACTGACAGGCAAAAGGAGCTACCCAGGGCATGCAATAATCAAAACAAGAAGTGCAGAGAACAAAGGCTATTGAAAGCTATGAAGGAAAATGCCAAGTCTCTTACATTAGAATAACACTTGACATTGCAGTGAAGGTTCTGGAAGCCCAGAGGGCCTGGACTGATGTCCTACAAGCTCGGACTTTTTTAGTCCAATCTTGTACTGTTCCATTCAGTTATCCACGGCTTCAGGGAACTCATGAAAGAACCAGCCCTGGTATGTCTAGAAGGTATTCTTTTACCTGCCTCCTTTCCAGGCACTGTGAGCCTTTGGGTGTGGAAGAAGAATGGATAGGAATATTTCTGGCAGGCGAATGCTCTACCACTGAGCTATACCGCCGTGCCATGAATGTTTCCTTTAAGGCCAGGAGCACTGGAGGTAAATACACATTGCATTTCGGCCATCCGTGAGTTTCTGTTCTAACTGTTGCCACCTTGGAAAACAAGATTTTTTTTGGATGAAAGCTGAGAGCAGCATTAATCATTTGGCTAATTGGATAAGGTTTAGAAGGCAGCTTGCTACCTTATCCATTTAACAAAATAATAGTAGTGGGTTCTTCCCGCAGGTCTATGATCTTCTCAGACACGGGATCTTGGCTGGTTTTCCATTTGGAGGTATGCATTCCCTTCTGTGGGACAAGCTTTAAATACAATCAGAAAGCACTTCACTGTCCCCATTACTGTCATGATCGCGCCAACGAGAATATTTTTCCTGGGTGTGTTCATAGCTATGTATGACTTGAATTCTCTCCCCCATCTGTCCATGGCATTTTAAAGGCCAGTGAGCACTGAGAAATCTTTCAAGTCATTTCTAATTTGATTTCTACATGTCTTGTGACCAAAGTTGTGTGGTGTCCTCTGCAATAGGATCTAAACATCCTGTTTTAATGGTAAAAAAGGAGCAATGTCAATTGATTGTTAGTTTGGGGCCCTTGAAGAGAGACCTCCTTGATCAACAATTTATAGGGAGGTATTCGATGTTTCGCAGCAGAAGTGGGTGGGCTCACGGGACTCTGTCTCTCTCTAAGGGACAATTGACAATTAATGGTGTCTAGGGGGAAGGGATGTCACTTTCCTGGGTGCCCTGTCCCCTGATAAGCTTCCTGTGACCAACAAGTAATCGCCACATATTCTTGTTTGGTAACCTGATTTAAAGTTGGTGGGTCAAACACACACATAAAAACTTGGTTTAAGAGTGGGAACGGGGAAGAAACAGAGTTCCAGTGGGAGAAGGAGGTGGGTAAAGAGTCATAGAAGGGGAAGAATTAAAATTCATTATATGCATGTATGGAGATTACAAAGAATATGAATAAATATATAAGTATATATTCAATTACATATATATAAAATAAAATTTAAAAGTAAAGAAACAAGATGCCAGTAGATCCGTGCACACCATAAAGGCAAAAGTGAGCCCCATTGATCAATAACTAAATCAAATCTGTGATTTTGCCAATTTGGAATCAGAAATCTCAGAATAACAGAAAGCGAGATTTTGGAGAGATCCCCTCATTTCTAAGCCCTGGATGAGAGGTAAAGCTCATAGCTGAAGGCCAGATATGATGACACGTGCCTTCAATCCATACTTGGAAGATAGAGGCAGGGGACCTGTGCAAGTTTCAGGCTAGCCTGGTCTACAAAGCAAGTTCCGGGACACCTAGGATGACATGGAGAATCCCTGTCCCAATAAACAAACACATAACAAGAATGATTTTTAAAAAGTTACAGCAGGATCTGTGAGATAGACATATATTACTGGGCTGAATCCTTACTGTGACATGTTATTGATAAATATTAATTGGATTGCAATTTGGAATGATTACAGTAAACGTGTATATGGGTCGAAGACTAGTATATTTATATTAGGACATACATGATGTATGGAAGGAGCTGTCTCGTTTGATTAATCGGATTGGCAAGTTCTGAGTTTATAGGGGTCTGGCATCTCACACAGGGATTAATGCTAGAGTCTTTAGGGTTGCTGAAAACCCCAGATTTTTTCCCTAAGCCCCTCAACTAGTTATATGAGGGATACTTACATGTTTGAAGTCAATCTGATTAAGTTAAAGTCATTACAGATGGTATACACAACTATAAAGTAGGTACACTGCAACTCCAAGAGCAACCAAGAGGGGACAAAGACAAGGCATGCTCCAAGGCCATACCTTAGTGACCTCCTTCAGCTCGGACTCATCTAAAGTTTACAGGACCTCCCAAAGAGCAGTACCGCCGGAGAAACAAGCCTTTGGCAAAGTGCCTTGCACAAGCCACAATAAAGTGGCTAGAGTATAGTTAAATGGCATATAAAATTAATAATCAGAATATGCCTTTCTTTTCTGGGTTAGATCATCAGCTACAGACTTCTTGTGTTTGCAAACGTTTTTTTATTTTCTGTATGATTTTCCTCTCATATATAGGAATAATATTGAGTTATTTTCCAAACCGCTCCATGTCCTAGCTGTTTTGTTTATTAGTTTTTTGTTTTCTATAAGCCTAGGATTTTTTTAAATAAAAATTTTACAGTAGCACGTGTGCTAAAATAAGATATCAATATTTGCCCAAAAAGATCATTTTGATTGGTCTTGTGCATAATTTTAGTGATTGTAAAGTAATAGTAAAAGTCCAGTAGAATTCAAACTATTTCTTTTTTACTGTCTAGACAGAATAGTTGTAGGAAAATATGGAGACCATCGCCTCCATTATGGATATACTTACTTCCTGGTTCACATGAAAGAAAATA
Source organism: Acomys russatus (assembly GCF_903995435.1). Classification (NCBI taxonomy): domain Eukaryota; kingdom Metazoa; phylum Chordata; class Mammalia; order Rodentia; family Muridae; genus Acomys; species Acomys russatus. Next base: position 3,867,182 of record NC_067166.1, on the reverse strand, counting down.
TGAGATTATGGTCAGTGCCTTATCCATGCTTCTCTTTCTTTATGTTTTATTTTAAGATGGTGACAATAATATCTGGTTATTTGGTGGATTGTATAAGAAATTTAAAATATTTTAGCGGTCTGTGACACCAAATACTTCCACGGCAAGTGTCAACTATTGCAATCACAATAATACTTTCCTATTATTACTGAATGTTTATCCTGACATTGAATTAATTCTAGTGTCACACGGTGGAGTAAATAGAAATTTGTTAACCAAATAGCTTTGCTTTTCATGCTGATTCTGCCACTCACAATCTGTGTGACCTTGGCCAGTTTACTTAACCTGGTTGGCCTTCAAGTTCACTATGTGTAAATGAAGCAAAATAAATCACTTAAGCTGGTTAAAATAAATAAGATGAAACCAGCAGTGCTTAGGGGCATACCACACACTAGGTTAAGTAAATATAAGACACATGATTAGCATTAACTTTTAATTCTTATGAGATTGTACATCCTTTCCTCTCTACAAGCTCTCTTTTCCAAGTTTATGGCATTTTTCTGTAATTGTGTTATATGCATATATGTATATATGTGTGTGACGTATACATGAACATATATATTTCAGTCTGTAGAATGTCATTTGTATGCATGTTTTCAGGAATGACCGCTTGGTACTGGGTAACCAATTGGTGTGTTCTTCCTTTGGAAGACTATTAATTCTCCCCCTCTCAGTATCCCTTGGTTACTTATGGTTCTGCGTGTAGAGTGTAGGCCTCCTTGGCTTTCCCCTGTCCACATCACCATACCTGCTGCTATCTTTGTTCACTATATTTAATCAGTCATGTTGGTGAGAGTTCATTGTTGTAGCTTCTGACTTTCCCTGAAGGCCTCATCTCTCAGCCAGCTCCCTGTCCCTCTGCTCTCACAATCTTTCTGTTCCCTGCTCTGTAATGGTTCTTGAGCCTTAGGTCCATGAGTTTCAATGTAGACATATGCTGCAACAGAGCTCCATACCATAGTAGTTTAATTCTTTCTGTTATTTTGCAATGGTCTCCTGCTACCAAGAGAAGTTTCCATGATGAGGGGAGGGGTTAGGAGTAGTCTTATCTGGGACCATAATGGTTGTTGAAATGGTTAACAGGTGCCATATTTAGGTGGATCTGTTGGTTGCTTCCATTATTTGGAAGCTTGCATGGAGTCTTCTGATACCATGAAGTCTGGTCCTTGGAGAGAAGGCTTTCAGATACTGCCAATCTACCTGTGATATCTGCCACCCTGCTTATGGCCTGGGCTGACTCAGATGATCTGGCTACTAGGTGTGAGTTTCCTTCCTCTTTCACAGCTCCATGCTTGCCTTCCTGAATATGTCTGCTTGGGGGGAAAGTAACCCTTTCCCACAAAGAAACACTTCAAAGTGTTTCCTAACCAGTTGATATTTTTTTCCTTTGTAGACTTCTATTTAGTACTGTATACTGGTTTCTAATCGGATTGTGTGCTTTCTTGGTATTTATTTTTTGAGTTCCTTGTGTATTCTAGACATTAAGTCTCCGTCAGAAGAGTATCTGGAAGATATTTTCCCTTTCTGTGGGCGACCTGTTCACTTCATAGACTGTTGTTTTCTTGTGCAGAAGTTTTGTTACTTTCAGGCAAGCTCATATGTCAACTGTCATTTTGGCTATTGGAGTCTTATTCAGAAAACCATTTTCCATAGCTATATGTTGAAATACATTTTGTACTCTTTCCTGTAGCCATTTCAGAGGGTCAGGTATTATGCTGAAGCCTTTGATCTATTTAGATTTGAGTTTTAATTAGGGTGAAAGACAGAAAGGTTGTTTAATTCTCCTGCATATTAAGACCAAGATTTCTCAACACGATTTGCAAAAGATAATATCATTTCCCCATTGTATAATGTTGGTATATTTGCTTTAAAAAACCAGGTAGCTCTTGTTGCATGACCTTAAATCTAGGGTTTTTATTATATTCCATTACCTATGTGTATGCTTTTGTGCTCATGCCTGCTGTAGAACAACCTGCAATCAGTAAGGCCTGCCACAAACAACTTGTTTAGATTTGCCTCTGCTATCTGTGGTCTTTTCTGAGTCTGTATAAACTTCAAGGTTATATTTTATATCTGGGAAGAATGGCCTTGAAAATAATATTAATATTATGGTAATATATAACTTGCTTTGTAGACTGCTTCAACATCCAAAAACAAACCCATGCTATCAGAATATATTTTAAACATTAAATAGTATTTTACTGCACACTATTTAGTTTTCTAAAGTTTTTATTGTTTGCTTTAACATATAATATTTAAAATAATGTAGGTAAAATGTACATATGTGTATATATGACATAGTACAAGTGGAACTGCCACATTCTCCAGTTTATCAAAATATTATGTATGTGTGTCACAAAATATATTAATACATGTTTGGTTATGTTGTTGTCTCTTTTTTTAAAGACAGGGTTTCTCTGTGTAACCTTGGCCATCCTGGACTCGAATTGTAGACCAGGGTGGCCTCAAACTCACAGAGATCTGCCTGCCTCTGCCTGTCTGAGTGCTGGGATTACAAGTGTGCACCACTGTGCCCAGCTAACCTACCTGTATTCTAAGTACAGTTCTCACTATGTAGCTTTGGCTGTCCTAGAATTCACTGCATAGACCAGGCTTATTTTGAACTCATAGCTATCTGCCTGCGTGTACCTCTTGAGTTTTGGGATTCAAAGCGTGTGCTGCCACTCCCAGCTGTCACTCCCAGTGTATCTGATTTGATGGGACTTGGGGGTACCATGATTCTTAATCTATATACAGTGTGGTACAATACCTCATTTACATGCAGTAGCACAGGGTCCTATCACAAGAAGGAAAAAAACAGTACATAATTATCCTATGGGTGCGGGAAGAACTTCCAGGTATAGTTAAAGATCATTTGCTGAAGGCTAGGATCTCCTTAGCATAGGGTAGGGTATTTACAGGTATCCCCAGGTGCTTGCTTAATAGTTTTAATCAGGAAGAGGTAGATCCTGTAATCTTCCTTGGAGGCTATGTGACTCTCCTGGGAGGATTTTGGGGTCCCCAGATCAGAAGAAGAAAGAACTCCACTGAGAAAGATAGTCCATTGTAGTAGACCGAGCTCAGTTGGACACCCGGATCCAGGTAGTCTGTTTATTGTGACAAACAGATAGCAGCACGACAATATAGACATCACTGCCTTTATCCTGACATTGGTTCAGTCAGAGGAAAACACAATGCGCACTCTTGCATGTAATTACATTCTCTTACAAGAAAGAGGAATATTTACTGAGTTCACAGGCTACTAGTGATATTGTTTTCCATGTACAATATATCCACAAATGTATAACCTTCAATAGTTCTCAAAGGTAGAGAGCAGGGATGATGATGAACATGCCCAGAGATACACAGTTAGCACACATCCCTTATTAATTTTTCTTCATTCTTCTTTCAGTTGAATGGCATCCTCCATTCCTTGAACATTTACATGACAGACAATTCTAATGGTCCCTATTGTCCTCACCATTGCTTACACTGTCAGAAGGGCCGCAGAAAGACAGAGTGAGTCTGGGTCTCATTAAGCATCTTTCATGTACTCACATATTGCTAGGAAGGTGCTTTGGTACAAAGTCCATAGAACAGAGCCTTTTTTCTCATGTGACACTTTTTCTTGATGAGAAAATAATGAATGTAAGGATAGAACATAAATGCCACCATTACAAATTAGACAGAAAACTCTTGCTGAAAGAAAGACACTAAGCAAGTTGTAGGACTTAAACTAACACCTCAGGTCCTACTTTGGATTTTTCTGGATGAGACTCCGGGGAAATCTAGAAGAGATGTTCTATGTTCTAATAGAGAAAGATGGTTTAAGAACATCAGCCGAATTGAGATGGAAAACTAAAAAATCCACCAATCAAGAATTTAGAAATATTATAGAACAACCAAAAACACAAAAACAAAAACAAAGTTAAATTGAAGAGTATAAGGTGCCCAAGTCTAAAAAATAAAAGAAAGATTAAAAGGTACATAAAATTAAAACCGGGAGAAGTTGTTATGTAAAAGGGTTTATCAGGAGAAAGTGAGGAATAAGGATTCAGTGTTATCTGAGTTTCACTCCTAAACTGCAATTCCAAGCAGTAATTTTTATAGTAGCAAAGACTAAAATGCTATGTGACAAAAGCTTTTTTCTTGCTTTCCCACCAAATTATCCTAGTGCCATGTGTGTTAAGGTGACAAATCTAATTCATTTGTACAGAGGTTCACATAGGATAATGTATCATTAACCACTTCCAGCCATAACTGAGGGTTTATTATGGTGGCCCTGCTACAGAAAAAAGAAAAGAATATTTTACGTGCTTAAATGAAAGCAGCATAAGTAAATACCCCATTTTTTGTGTGTTTATGTTTTAAAGGGTATTTACAAACACACTATATTTGAAATACAATCTGAAATATCCTGGCTCTCTCCAAATGTCAGTTGCTATTTATGTTCTTAATGTAAGAAGGAGATACAGTCCATGCTCACTTTGTAACAATCAAATGTACTATTTGAGAAATAATGAAAAGTAGAGCATTCATATTTCTATACGAGGTATAAGATAAAAGCCTATGGTCTGTCTGCTCTTTTGTAGCAGTATTTGTAAAACTTTCTTCAACTGCAAAATGTCATGATAGCAAGTGATTTAAGTGAAGGCCAGAACTCAGGACTCACTGAAGCCAGTAAGTGAGTAACAGTTAAAAACCTCTAATAAGACTCTATTTATACACCATGGGTTTGGCAGCATGATTCTGAAGTTCTGTAAGAAGCTTGTTGGAGGCAATTTTGATTTAAATAATTATGAAAGAAGACATTCCTTATGGTTTCGATGAACTTGGAGTGTCTCTTCTTGTCTGATACTTGCAGATGCTAGTGAAAAGCTCAGACACTGTCAGTAGAAATGGCAAACACAAGAATTAGACTGTTGTCATTTTTTAAAAATTAACTCCCAACTGCTATTACTAACTTTATGTTAAGGATCTTACTCTAGCTTTGTTTTTATTTAATTTTTTTTTAGACATGTTAGGATCACGTTGTAAGACTTTCATTGGCATTTAGCCAAAAATAATAAAATTCTGACCTGATCTGTCTCTCCCTTGAAAAGCAGAAAACATCCCAAGAGAATGCAATTTTAGATCTCACACATAATTTCCCATTCCTCTCCTATAAATCAGGCTTCTGTAAAATACTGAGTTATACCATTCACATTTCCGCAGATACTAAAATTCCCCATTCATTTTCCAGTCTGCATTCTTGAAGAAGGGAAGTTAGCAGGGATTGTTGAGAGTTGTGGCAGCCAAAAATAATTGGCAGGGTTCCAGATTGTAGAACTTGTTGACACTCTGCCAATTCTTTTATTAATACATGTGGTTGGGCAAAACTGGATTCAGTCTCTTCCTCTACACCAAACCAATAGTTAAACGTTTGAAACATTTCCATTTCAATAAACAATCCCTCCAAGTACCCTAATTCACCTCAGTGTCACAGTTGACCAGCTCCCTGGTAAGAGCTTCCTCATCAGCTTCCTACCATGCATTGGCAAAATAATATAAGCACTGAAAGGCACTTTAATGACCAAGATCCAGTTGATACGTGTGTGTGTGTGTGTGTGTGTGTGTGTGTGTGTGTGTGTGTGTTAGTTTGATAGGCCAATGGCCACTGGGTTTAATTTTATCAGAATGTTTCTCTCCATGTGTAACAAAAATAGAGTTATGAAAAGATGATTGTGATAACTCAATGCTAGAGCAATTGGGATGTTTTGTAGCCTTGAAAGATCACTGATGCTTGTTTAGAAGCACCTCTTCATCACTTATCATTTCTCACACATTAATGGTTGATATTAGCTCAAAAAATCTTAAGAAAGTAATAACATTGAGCAAAATGTAGGTGAGGGGTTGAAGTATATTAAGTGATCATTGAAGTGAGTGTAAAGAAAAAGTTGGATTGGGTTAATAAGCTATCTGTAAAGCAAACATTTAAATGTCCTTTTGGATGTTTCATACTCACTGGCATTGTCCTTTTAATTGCTCACAATAATCCAACTGTCCACCTCTTCAAGATCAAGCACAAAATGTATTGGAAAAAGTCAATACCTTGAACATACTCTAATTCCTATTTATTTTGAAGTTTCTCCTATTTAGTTAAGAATACTTTCCTTCATTGGTCCTTTCTGCAGAGATAATAACTGAATAACTCGCCCAATGTGGAAAATTCAGTAGCAGACACTATCTTACTGAATATTTATTCCCTGACTCTTGGAAAAATTGTTCTTTGTAGCCTATGTATCAATTACTTTACTCTCAGTTCTAAAGAGCTATAGACATTTCTGCTCAGATACATGTTTCTACAACTTGGTAATGTCAATAAAGGATCTTGCTTGACATTGTGAAAAAGACACAACAAAAGCAGAAAATGGTCATCTTTTAAAAAAAATTTCATGAGTGGCAAGAAAGAAATCATTATTCAAAATGACAGTAGCTAAGCTTTGCAACAAATGTTAAGGTAATCAGTCTTAATTCTTGTGTGAAATGCCCTCATTCTAGTACACTACACTCGATGGGGCTAAGAGAGATTAAGAATTTATGTAATAGTTCAAGGTTCCTAACTGACACAGCTGAGAATCTAAGACCTTTCTACTATTCTGTGAATATTTAATGACATACAAAATCTACTTTTTCTGCATTTTATAATATCTGTATTAATTACTATAGGTTATTTTTAATGATCCAAACTATGAGACAGTCTAAGTCTACGTTAGTTATTATTTGAACAAATGCGGGGGGCCAGAGCAAAAGGCAGTCCAAGATTTTGCTAGAAAGAATCTAAGGTCCATCTGACTAGTCCATGGGTTCTCTCAGTGAAGACAACCACTGTCAAGTTATTAAAGCAAACAAAGACGCCAAAGGTAGCAGACTTTTCATATTTTTAAAAAACAGCAATCATATTTTCCACTACATTTTAATTTTTAGACAAAGATCATTTAATTTTTTTCATTGTTCAGATGATGTGATCTTCAGGCCAATTCAGAATTCTTGTCAACTTTGCACACCACAAGTCAGAACACTGCACCCAAATGTTGCCAAGCAATGCCTATGGTGACATGGGTGTTAAGTCTTAGCCTGGTTAAAACCAACTGTATCTTAATATATGTTGACAAGGGTCTGGTGCATTACAGTGTCCTTATAAACCAAATAGCCCACATTTTCCTATTTATTTCTATTAAGGAAAAATCTCAATTTGATGGATTGAACTCGAAATGATCATAATGAGTGAGTTAACCCAGAAGCAGAAATACTCAAATGGTATATACGCACTTATAACTAGACACTAGCCCAAGGGGCATGCCCCATAAAAGTCTTCAGCTACCAAGAAAGTGAAATGGATGTGCGGATATCCTATTGGGACTCTAGGTGAGAGAAGCATGGGAGAATGGGGAAATAGAAGGATACAGAGGGTCTTAGAAACCTACAAGAAGAACATTATGATGGGCAGATCTGGGCCCAGGGGTTCTGCTCAAACTATGGCACCAATCAAGGACAATATGTGCAGTAAACATTGAACCCCTACCCAGATCTAGCCCAGGAACAGGACATTATCTACAGTTGAGTGGAGAGTGAGATCTGACTCTCACACAAACTCTGGTGCCCCATATTTGACCACATCCCCTGGATGGGGAGGTCTGGTGGCACTCAGAGGAAGGATAGCAGGCTACCAAGAAGAGACTTGATGCCCTATGAGCATATACAAGGGGAGGAGGTCCCCCTCAGTCACAGTCATAGGGGAGGGGAGTAGGGGGAAAGTGGGAGGGAGGAGGATGCAAGGGATGGAATAATACTTGAGAAGTAGTATGAATGAATTAATAAATTAAAAAAAATTTTTAAATTTCAATTATAGTATGAATATAGGAATTTAAGCATGCTTCTTTTAACTCTATCACACTAGCCCTAGCTTACATTCTCTCTCAGTGGTAGAAATATCTGTCTTCATATTTATGGTATTTGAGCAACTAATATATATGTGATGTATTTCTTTATATTAAACTATTTTAAATTGAGACTTTTCACCTTAAATTTGTTCTCTAGGATATCATAAGAGCCCAAGAAGAAAACTCTCTAGTTATTTAGGGGACTAATATGAACTGGAACACTGTTAAGATTTAGGTATTCAATTCGGACTTACTGTCCTAGTAGTTGTACAGAAGGGGATAACCAATTGACCAAAATCCCTTTCGTCTATAGCTTACATTGTAGAAAGCGTCTACATGACCAAAACAAATAGTTTAGGAACCTACAAGATGCTATTACTGATGCATTGAGGGCAAGTGAGAAAGAAGTAAGAGACGAACATCAGGCATTGAGGGGAAAGAGGGGTCCATCCCTAACTTCTTCACAGAAACCTTTACCATGGTTTGTGCTGTACTGACATTCTCTTGACACTAAATAACCTTTCTTACAGATAAATAATCTCCTCCAGAAGGGTTCTATATATTTTTCATCTAGGTATTTCAAGCACCAAGAGCAAAGCATAGCATCCAATATTGATCAGCTTAAATAAAAAAAAAGTGCTAAAAATAAAATTAAATAAAGAAATTCAAAGCCAGGTCCTTCCTCACTTCACATATCCTACATATCCTGTGCAAACAACCCCCCATCATTGGTCAAGACAGACATGTTGTCAAGCACAGTATGCCTTAAAATCTCACAATGTGCTCTCTGGGTTTAGAAGCCATATTTTACTAAAATTATAGTTCAGCCACAGAAGATGCTGGAAAAAAGAAAAGAAAACAAGGCAAAGTCTCACAAACCAACAAAATCAATGAACATATCCAAATATAGCAAAATATACAAATAATTGTTTCTAAGTGATAATTCCTATTCTGGTAAAAATCAAGGACTGAGAAATGAGAGGTGGGAAGGGACAAAGATGGAGCAATCATATTCCGCACTGTTCCATGAAGTACTTGCTTTTCTCTTTTCTCAGGCAGTGCAATCCTTGGTCCGAGGAACACCAGGCAGAGGCCACATTAGCAATTGATAAAATGTATCAATCCAAACAGGGATCAAGGAATCATCAGGGTCTTATTCACCGGCCATGCAGTAATGAGGCTGATTTTAGTGATAATTCTACTACTCTGGCCAAGCTGCATGCAGGTCCCTAAAAGAAATAAAATGAGTTCCCGAGCAGTGATAAGCAGAAGCCACGGGAGACAGATTACACTATAGAAGTGAGTAGCACCTTGTCCACACTTATCTTTGCTCCTTGCTCAATTCTTCTACCTCTGAATGAAGGAAAGTGCTGGATTCTGAAGACCACTGTCTCCACCACAACAACGTGAAAATGGTTCAGTTGTATATTTACATCTTGAATTTGAAATTAGAAAATTTAAGTAGCCTTTTGGAGTAGAAAATACTTAAATACAATCACACATTTTGTACATGATCTTGCTTTTACTATTAACATGTATTTGAAAGTACTTAAGCTATAAATATGTTATGCTATTTTATAATCTTATTTTCAACATACCTATTATATTTTAAACATTTAATGCTTCCATAATGAAGAAAAGTGATATTATGCTGAGAACAATACATTCTCTGATGCATTCCAAATAAAAATTCATCCAATAACCACTGACACTATTGTAGTATTTAAATGATTTTCATTTCTTTTTTATTAAACATTTTTTACATATACATTTATATTATTACACATATATACAATAAAATACCTATAATAAGAAGAACCATGAAACAATCAGAAATTTTTATAAATGTTGCATTCTTAGTGTTTTGGCTATTTGTACTTGACAGCCTTGAAGAAAACATCTTTCCTATCTTGGTGTATCTAAAGTTCTGAATGTAAATCAATCTCCATCACATCTTGTCATTATCAACTTAAAACATCTATCTAGACCTAAAAAGATCTTAACCCCTAAACAGCTAAGTTTCATTGTAAAACTAAGCTACCTGATCTTCAACTCCATCAGAGACTTGAGAAGGAATAAACTTGATTACCTAAGTACACAGGGAGTGCAGGTTAGCAGCTTTCCAAATGAGAAGATGACAGAGACAGTTTGCTACCCAAATAATCACCCAAAACTCTCTGTAATGTTGGAGCATCTTAATTTTTTAATTTTGTGAGAATAAGGTGAACTTTGTTGAATTTTAAGACAATGTTTGATATTATTATGTTTATGTTTCTACCTGAATGGTATTTAATGGAAAAAATAGATCTGTAGCTACATTGCGAATTGATTCTTATTTTCAGAATAAAGCTATGGTATTCTTAAAAGCATAGAAAAGTTACGTGCAAAAATGATCTTTTGTAAACTGCTTGTTAATTATATATTCCTAAGAGACAGTTGCAAGAGGAAATTAGATAGGAAAGAGGAAAAACGAGTTGCATTCCAAGAAATGTCTTCCACCCACCTGACTCGGGAGCTGTGTGGCGTTTGCTGTCTCACTTCTACGCCATCAGCCACCAGGCACTGATAGAGCGATAGAGCATTAAGTGTCACACACTTCTGACCTTCTGCACATTCACTCAAAGCCCATCCAGGATTGCATCTGCCAGTTATCGAAGAAAGCTGCAGGTGGGGGAAGTAGAAATGAGGAACACAGAAGGTGTGGTGATGCTCTAGGGTACCATTGTACCCTAGGTGCGCACTGTAATTGGTCATGTAGGCAGGTACAATGCAAGTGTCATTTTACTAAGCTCCTATTCACTGTAAGGAAAACATTTAAATGTGTATATTCTAATGCACAGTAATTTATTCATATTCTAAAGTACAATAATTTCTTCAGAATTTGTATAATCATGGCTTTATTTTGGGAAAAATAATATAGTATGTGATATGGAGAATATAAATAAAGAAAAAAATGAATCCAATATACTACCACTAAAAATAAAGAAACTAAATTTAATTATATGGATATATAAAATGAGATTATAGTGTTTACCAGGAATGTTGTCAGTTATTCTCAAAAATGTACAATTTTAGTGTAATTCCAACAAATGTCCGTCCCTAGATTAATACTGTGAAACATATAAATTATGCGTGTGTGTGAATGCATATAAGTAGTCAATTTTAAAATAATAATATATTAATAATTAATGCATTTTTACCATGGAAGAAATATCACCTCATAGTGCTATACTAACAAATAATGCAAAGTACATAATTCTGGCTTAGGATAAGGAACCATCAGACATATAAGTGCGCATAGAGTCTCACTATGTAGTGGTGGAGGTATTTAATCTATTACCTTCTAAAAGCAGATTATTCAACTTATATTAAAATCTAAGTTATCAAAATAAACAAATCTTTAAATATTATTAGATTTATAAGATATGTAAAAATAAATAAATATGACTAAATTAGTATTGTAAATTTCTGGGGCCAGAGAATTGGCCCAGTGGTTTAGAGCACTTGTTGCACCTGCAAAGACCTGAGTTAGAATTCAAGCACGTACTTGGCACAGCCATGTATAACTCGAGTCCCAGAGGAATTGATGCCGTCTTCCGAGCTCCCCGGGTACCAAGTGCACACATGGTAAACATACACACATGCAGACAAAACACTTAGACACACACAATAATAACAGTAAAAAAAATGTTTTTGAGAAATATCTTTGCATTAACAAAAAATATATATATATCACAGGTAAAGATAGCATCTAACTACATTTAAATTACTATACATCAATAAGACTACTATATGGGTTGGGAAACAATCTGACAAAAGCAAGTAAAGAAAATATACAGGCGGAGGTGTCACCCACCTTACTGTTTCTATCCCAACCAGAGGAAAAGGAAAACAGGGTATGTATTTTTCTTCATGAAGAGTAAAACCTCAATATTGTACACACCAGTGCAGCCCAATTCCTAGCAAGTCCCATCCTAGGACACATTGTCATCCAACAATAAAAGATAGTGAGAAATGGTATCTTTGCTTAGAAGTTTATATAATTAATGATTTTAACATTTTATAATATATCTTGTATGCAAAACTTTGTGCTCTATGTGTATATATAAACAACTGCTTTTCCCCCCATGTCATATATGGTTTTCTATGTATTAAGTCATATTAATTGAAAACAAGTCTGGGTGATGTCCTCCTTTGCCAGTCCTCATTCAGCTAGTTCCTTCACTGGCTTTGTACAGGGCAATGAGGTTACACTGTTGAGTAGAAACAGTGATGAGGAGTAATTTTGTCAATCAACTTCAGTTAATAGGAAACTATAAATTTTAACTACTAGCTGATTGCTTTCAAAGTATAATCAATGTTGAAATAAGGCCTTAGGAATGCGAGGTAAATGAATATGAGAGAGATGAACACAAAGGAGATTGCAGAATTTCACCCATGAGATAACCATCAATGGAGTGACGTAGTTCTGAAGAGGCCTGCTTAGATTCCTAAGGAATTATGAACAAAGTTGATGGAATGTTTTTTATTTGTTATCTATTTTAAAGACAAAACTGAACAGGTGTGGGGGTCACACACCTTTAATCCCAGCACTCGGGAGGCAGAGGCAGGCAGATCACTGTTTGTTCGAGGCCAGCCTGGTCTACAAAGTGAATCCAGGACAGCCAAGGCTATACAGAGAAATCCTATCTTAAAAACTCAAAAACAAAATCATAATTATGAATAAAATAAAATAGTAATAAAATAAAATCATAGTATTTACTGGTAGGTTACATGATAATGTACGTGCAGAAAGTACAAAGGAAGATTAAGAATAAAAGTTGTATCCTTTGCACATGTCTTGAGGAGCATCATAAAAGATTGCATGAGAATATAAGGATATTGAAAAAATCAGCTGGGGAGAAAAAGTGGCAGTTAAGAACTATATTTGTTTGTATTCACGAATGCTGGCAACCTTGAACTGAAACACAGACTCCACAGCACCATTTGGAAAGATGAAGTTTATAATTTAAGGGCACCGCTTAGGTTAATCACACATATCTTTAGTGTTGATGATTTGATAGCATTTAAACTTATAAACATGGAAAGAATTAACACTTAAATAAACATGGCAAGGGAAAGAGCTCAAGGCCTTTCTTTTATGTAGTCTTCCAACTATACCAAGCGCTGTAGCTCTAGTGATGGTGTGCCTGGGCTTTAGTACCCTCACAAGAGTAGTTCCCTGGATTACTCAGCCTTTCATCACTGTGGCAAAGAACAAGAGAACAATTTATGTAAATGGAAGATTTTTTTTTGGTTCACATTTTAATATGTACTGGTAAGTCTCCATCACTTCGATACACGTGTGTAAAAAGACCGTCGTATCGGAGAGTATACAATCAAGACGATGGAAGCTGAGAAGGGAAAAAATGGGGAGTGGCCAAGGTCCCAATATTTCCATAAAAGGCAAGTCCATTACCTTCCTTACCTCTTTCCCTTAGACCAGAACTGATGAAGATTTTACCATTTCACAATAGTACCCCAGGCTGACAGCAATGTCACCAAGCCCTGACTGGGGCAGAGTTCTCTACATCCACGTGAACAGAGAAGGACCAGCAACTCTGTGTGAAATTCACTTATTATGATGTGTATGAATCTTCTAGTCCAGTATCTGCTAACTTCCCCTGCAATCATTGTATTCCTAGCCTTATCACCGTTATTCCATCCATGAGTAGTAAACACGCCGTGTGTGTGGTTCAGGGATGAAGGCTCATTGATCACACCATGAGCGAGCATCATATATGTGATTCCTGATAATCCTCTTACTCTCAGATTTACCCACTAAAATAAAACAAACATATAAAAGCAAGAACAACAGCAATAAGAACAACAAGATGCTAAAGAAAGCATAGGATCACTTTAGGTAGTTTTGTGAAATGTAGAGGGAAAAGTGGGTGTTGGCAAGTGAGGGACTGAGACCTTTCCTAGAAAGTGAGCTCTGTTTTTTCTTCTAGGTCTCTAATATGTCTTTTTCTTTCTTCCTCTCTTTCTTTTTTTTTTTTTTTTTTTTTTTTTTTTTGGTTTTTCAAGACAAGGTTTCTCTGTGTAGCCTTGGCTGTCCTGGACTCACTCTGTAGACCAGGCTGGCCTTGAACTCACAGGGATATGCCTGCCTCTGCTTCCCAAGTGCTGGGATTAAATGCATTCGTCACCATGCCTGGTTTTCTTGCAAATAATCTCTCTGATTTCAAAGAAGAATGGTTCTGGTCACATTGGCAAATGATTCCCAGAAGCAGGCTTCTCCTGTTGTTGTATAAAAGCCATGCTCCTCCCTTCTTGTCTAGTGACTGGTCTGTGCTGACACCTGTAGGATATCTTATCTTTTCTAATTCTGCAGTGGGTGTTTTTCACCTCCTAATTCCCCTTCATGCCTGGGCGCTCTCTCTCTCTCTCTCTCTCTCTCTCTCTCTCTCTCTCTCTCTCTCTCTCTCTCTCTCTCTCTCTCCTCAAACTAAAGACTCTACTTCCCTAAGAAAAACAAGGGAAACACATAAAACAAAAAAAATGTTAATTTTTCCATCTCCTTATACTTGACTATTTTGATGTCCATATGTCCTGGGAGGTCTTGCTATGAATAAAGTGTCTTACTTTCCTGTAAGGCCAAGACTTCCTTATGTAGTGACCTAGAAAGCTATCTTAAGACCGCTGCTCTGGTCTTTGGTGAGTTCACAGATTCAGCTTTCCTGTGCTGGCTTATTCTCTTTCTCATAGACATAGTATTAAATGGTTCCGTTCATGTATTTTCATACATTTCATGAATTTTATGACATCTGCTGGAGTAATCTTGGAAATAAAATATAAGCATGGGTCTTCAAAACAGAAAGAAGAGAAATCTGTTTTCAACATACGCTTTTGTGGTGGTGTGAATGAAAATGACCATCATATACGTACAGGTTTGAGTTCTTTTTTTTATGTTAGAAAATATGTACTGCAATTTTATTTTCTTTTTTTATGGTTATGAATTTTTATTATTAATTTATTCTTGTTACATCTCAATGGTTATCCCATGCCTTGTATCCTCCTATTCTTCCCTCCCTCCCACTTTCCCCTTATTCCCCTCCCCTATGACTGTGCCTGAGGGGGACTTCCTCCCCCTTTGTATCAAACTGTTTGAGAAGAATTAGAAGGTATGGCCTTGCTGGAGGAGTTGTGTCAAGCCCCGTGTCGCTGTGTCTGCCTGCTGCTTGTTGGCTAGGCTGTAAGGCTCTCAGCTGCTGCAGCAGCACTATGCCTGCTTCCTGCTCACCATGACGATCATGGACTTAAAGTCTATACCTGTAGGCAAGCCTAATTAAATGTTTCCCTTGTCCATAGTGCCTCTCCACTGCAATGTAACAGTGACCAAGACAGCGGTTTTATGTATGTTTGTTTTGTTTCCTTCATTTGCAAATGTTATTCTATCTTTGCTAAGCAAGCTGTCATTTATAGGTTACGTGGAAAAATACTTATCCACATGGTTAATAACACCTACTGGGGAAAGTCTTAGGCATCACTCTTAGCTTTCCCCATCCCTCTCTTAATTTCTAAACAGCATTTCCCATAACTGGTTGAATTTTGAAAACTCTCCCACTTCCTGTATTTTTTGGATTCTATTGGAGTCCTATACATTTTGTACATCGAATCTTCTCCTTTTTAAAGCTACTCTAAGTTCTCAAGGTCCCAGTATTAATTTAGACAGATATCTTTGAGCATAAATTCCTCCTATACATAACTAATCATCTTATATAATACGTTAACAACAAAACAAAAACAGCACAAGGCAGGTCCAGAAGAATCCAGATGTTCCACCCTGTTGATATTCCTGCCTTTTACCATCCCAGTCAGACACAGGACTCTTTTAGTCCTAGTGACTAATTGTGGTGATTCATGTGTAAACATTAAGGATGTGACTGCATTTGTACCTGGATGCGAATGATGCTGAGACAGCCTGAAGAGACTTCCTATGCTTATTCTAATTTTGTTGTGGCAACATCCCTGTCAGAGAGAAGTCATGTTTACAAGCTGCAGCTTTGCAGAAAAAAATATCACTTGAATGTCCAACTGTCTGGAAGCAGTCTTGAGAACTAACCACATTTTCTTTTTCTAGGAAAATTATTGGCCATCATATTCTTGATGGAGGTTGAGATGCACTATTGCTC
Source organism: Acomys russatus (assembly GCF_903995435.1). NCBI lineage: Eukaryota > Metazoa > Chordata > Mammalia > Rodentia > Muridae > Acomys > Acomys russatus. Next base: position 3,851,044 of record NC_067166.1, on the reverse strand, counting down.
AGATTCCTCTTGGAAAAAGGTCTTTCTGGCTCACCTAACACATGTGTTCAGAAGATAACTCCTGGACGTCATCTCCTTCAAGTGAGGAACTGGGGAGGGATATTCGCAAACTCATATTTTATGATTCTGTGATAAAAATGACATTAGCATAATCTACAATTATTTCTTACTTTAAAATCATGGAAGAACACCAGTCAGTGGTACTCTATATGCCAGTCAAACAAAGCAGTTAAATATATGGACCTGGGTGGCTAGGATGTAAGAGGCATGCTGCATACCTCAACACCTTTTTAAATAAATAAAATGGGAGAAAAAGAAAAAGGGGGTTAAATTACTTAATTTGTTTGAAACCAAAATTCATAGAAATATTTTTTAAAAGAGCACAAACTTTAACACATATGAATATTGAGTGTTGGCAACTTATATAAAATGTGAAGTATTTCAAAAATCGAGTTATCTGCCCATGTTAGAAAGTGAAGATAATTCTAATAGGGCCACAGACTCATGAGTCCATGCATACATGGACTCAGCATCAGGAAGGGGCTACACCATCACAGAAATACCAAGTGATATCTTCATGGTTAATTAATTTAAAATTCACTGTATTGGGTGAGCTTTAAATATGAATGAACCACAGTAAAAACAAAGTAGCATAAAATAAATTTGGAGTCAAATTTGTAGTTCTTTGTCTTGAGAATTAGAAATAAAATTTTATTTAAATTTCTACTATAAAACATCTTCTTGAGTGCTTAAATATCAATTGTATATGCAAATTTGGCACATTTTAATGCTGCTTTGGAATCACCAAATATGTAAACAAATAGTCTGACAGTTAATGATTCATTTGCATGTGCAAAGCTATAATTTTATCATAGGGATGCCACATGGTATGTGGAAATATTATTCCATGAAAATATATTCGCCAGGTCTTCGTTTTCTCTTTTTAAAGATGCCAATTCTTAAATAGTATTATACTTATTCCCAAAAATTCTATCAACTTTTAAGGATTAAATAAATTAGTTAAATTAAAATTACAAACATATTTTACAATAAATCCTTTTATTCGTTGCTCCTCGGGAACATAAAATTTTGTCACTGTCATCACAGACTTAGAACATACAATATGTACTTCCATGAAATACCTGTATATCTTTGATTAGAAATATAAACTTGTGATAAGCTGACTCTAAATTTATCATCTTAGCACTTTTCAACCTGAAATAGCATAAAAGCCTTTTTTCTTCCAAAGACCAATATTTAAAGGGTGTTGATTTATGTGGATCAATAATTTATCAGCTTGCTGGCTCTTCTCGCTGCCAGCCAGATGCTTCTCGCTTTGCTAGGCCAGACAATGTCAGCTGCAGCACAGAACGGCTTCTGCTTCACGTAGAAATAAGAGCATCAATATTTTAAAAATCCTGCTACAGGAAGTAAGGAGGGTAGGGGTGAGGGTGAGAGATTTTACTGGTTTATTGTGAGAGTAGAAGAAGTCTACATATTTTATGGGCTGTTTTTATCAGGAGTGAAGGCAGGGACGTCTCATAGCCTGATTTTTATCTCCTAACAAGACTGACAGACCAAAGTCTTTTCATAGCAATTTGTTGAAGACATCTGGTGAGGCTTTCTAAGGGATGAACGCACTGCAGAGTGTTCCTCTGGTATCAGTTGGCATGGCAACCAGCAAAAGACTATTCAACATCAGTAAGTTTCACAAGGTTGAGGCATAGTTGAAAATCCATTTGGGCTCCTACCTGCAAAATTCTTTTGAAAATGCACTAAATCTTTTCTTCGGGCTCTAGAGACTGAGGCAACACGTACAACTGCTGCACCTTCAATCTTAAATAATTTTCAAAACATGGGATTAATGATTACAGTCACCAGAGGTATTGCGAAAGATAAGGACGTATAGCCACAGTGAAAGAAAGGATATTAGTTGAAATATGGTTGTTGCTTCTTTTATTTCTTATCATAAAGGAAAAAGAAGTGTTATATTTAAATTTCTGGAAGCTTTAAGAGTCAAATGAATAAAAGAAAAATTTGACATGTCATTTATAAATTATATATAATATATAATTATATATCATATAATAATTATATATAATATCATAAAATTATATATATGAATTTACAATTATGTCAAGGTAAAAAGGTTAAATCAAATATTTTGTTTATCTATTTATTTATAACTCTTTAGAAGTCACAAAATATTATGAATTGCATCTAAGACAACATATTCTAATCAAAATGGAAAAATCCCCATGATTCCTCATCCCAATACATGCTGACTTGGTTTGGAGAATCATAGCTAGAATTCTATAATGAAGTAAAAAAAAAAAATCTAAAAGTGTACTCTAAAACATATATAGCATGAAGAAAATAAATCAAAATATGCTGAGTCATTGTGCTTGACTATGCGTTTTAGAGTCTTATTATTTCAATTAAATTATCCATTCACCAGATTAGAATTATAAATTTAATTTTTAAGAAAAAGAGATATTTTTAAATCAAATTCAACTGATAAAGTTTTTGGTAGCTATTGGATTTTTAATGGCCCATATAGTTGTATATGTAGCCTAAAAACAGTCACCACTGTCATCACCACCACCACCACGCACTCAGTGAGATGCCACCAAATGCTCACAGGGTGACTTGGCTAAAAAGATGAGTTAGGCATACCCAGTGGAAATGTATTCATAGAGATGATCGTGGTTAAACACGATCAGTCTGTTGCATCACAGACAAAGAAAGTGTGGAAACGTTGGCTCAGTCCACTGTCGGATACAATGAGCCAAACCAAGAGGCCTAGGTGCTCTCCTTATCCTAATCCTTATCTGGCAGGCCAGGAGCAGTGCTTTGCTTCCCTAGTAAATTTTCTCCTAGATAATGTGGAGAGTCATGGTTCACGCTGCTCCAAAGGTGATAAATCTGCTAATTTTCCTGTGATGGAGTATTCAGAACAGGTAGAGGTTTTTAAAGTATGAATAGCTAAGGTAGCTTATAGAACAAAGAAGGCTTAGGACTGAAATTCTAGGAGAATAATGTTCCACATAATCAAAACCGTTAATTTTGAACGTATTAAAAAAAAAAAAACACTATTTGTGTATTTCCTGACAAATGCTGAAGCGTAGGTGCTTCTCCCTTACCTAAGGCACAGGTGTCCTATTGCTTTTCCCTCTTGCACATTCGTCTGGAAATTGCCAAAATATCCCTGGCCATTTTGTTGAACTATGAACAAATTAGAAAAGGAAAGAGTTGTTTGTTACCCAGATTACAGTAATGCTTTGCCTCTTCTACTGCAGTGTGCTTCTAAGCTCATGCGACACACTGCTTCATAACAGTAATAAACAAATTCAATGCTAGACACCAGCACAGGATCAACACATCATCTGCGTAGCTCCTTTATTTTTAGTCAGCAACTCCCAAGGATAGCTGTTATTGTTAAGAATGTATGAAAAAAAAAAAAAAAAAGCAATTCCTGCAGAGGGTGATTGTGGAAGCACAGGACAATGGCTCCACTTATAACCAAAGATGCTCAAATTGGGAAAGATCTGAAAAGTTTGAAAACAGAGGATATTGTTTATTCACTACAAAGTGATGAGTGTGCCTAACCAATCAATGCTCTCGGGCCCCAAAATGATTGTACGAAACAAGTGTCAGTGGCTCACAGAGCTCTAGACAAAGCTTCTGGATTGGACAGCTTATGGGTTACTGTTGAGGAAAAAACACACAACCAGCCTTATTTTGCATGCTCTGTGGGGTTCTGCAAACAGTACTTACTTTAAAAGAACACTGGCAGTAAGTGACATTCAAGGATTCAATTACCCTCCCCTACCTCACCTCACACTCTCAGTCTGTGGTGAAAAGCCTTTTGCCCCAAACTCAGCAGATGGATTCTTCTTCTTCTTAAGGTCATTGGATTAAGGGACAAAGAATGGGCAGAAACAGACAATTATCATGACATATGAACTTAATTTAAGTGGACAAAAATAAATTTTTAATTAGAACATATGTTGGATACATGGCCTCAGGGAACTGGCAGTGTCGCCTTGTGTTTTGCTGAACTTGCTGCTGACAGTGATGTGCCAGTCCAATCTGCTGTGAAACTGGACGTTCCAAATGCCAAGAGTCATCATTTAAACACGAATGACAAGGGGCACCTTCTTGTGAAATGACAGGTTTCGTCACCAATGAAGGCTGAGTATAGGAGGATTTCACAGTCCAACCTGGTCTTTCCTCAATCCCATGCTGAGGCTTCAAACAAACATGCTCCACATCACATCTGGAGACTGACCTCATGCTAAGGCTCACCTGCCCACGCCCATAATAATTGCTGTAAAAAAAAAAAATGAAGGCAACATCTACTTCAGTGTTTAGCAATACACCACCCAGATGCGGGTCGCAAATGGAGAGAAGTTAGTGTAGGGCTTGATTTTAAAAATACCAGTAGTATAAAGGATAAATAAATAACGATAAAATCAAAATACCTTTGTAATTTCAACATGATTCCTACACCATACCTAGAAAACTCAAGGATTGCAAGGATTGAATAAAGCCTTGACAGTTTTCTAAGTAGCAGGGTGAATAACAATGCAATATCTAGTTTAAGAGTGGATATCCTCATGCATTGTCCTTGGTGCAACAGTTCATGCAGGCCTTGATGGTTTCCTCGTGGGATTCTGGACCCTCTGGGTCCTTTCATGCCCTCATTCTTTCATACCATTCTCAGCAATAGGCTGTCATCATAGAGTGGGGGAGGAGATTTCCTCTGTCAGAGGTCTAGGGGAGGAGGGAGGGAGGGAGGGCGGGAATGGAAAGATACAAGCAATGGGATAACAATCAGGATGTAATCTGAATAAATTATAATAAATTTTTTTTAAACAGTGGATATCCATGAGGTTAGAGTTTTCACCCTGGGAAAGACAACACACACAGGGTCAGCACATCCCAAGCAGGAAACTTGTCCTGGAAGCAGGACAATTTGGCATTGAAGGAAAAGAATTAGGTGAGATTTTATAATGAGTTTGGTAATATGTAAAGGTTTGTAGTCAGGTGAAATGATGGGATCTTTTGTATAAGTTTTCAATTTGGGCAAAAATTACAACCTAATGTAGTTGTAACATATTTGGTTGTAACAAAATAAAAGCACATGGTTGAATACTCTCAGTGTTGGTGGTGAAGAGGTAACACCAGTTCTGCTGTGAAGGGGCCACAACATACAGGACAAGCTGGTTGGTGGCTCCAAGGTTTCCTTTCATGTTGGTAAGATGCTTTGGAGCTGTTACAGCTTTGGTTGTGAGCCTTGCCTTTAATGGCTGAGCCATGGAGATCTTGGCCGTCATTCAGAATGTCCACATAGCTGATGATGCTGTTGATCTGCACTTATCCTTTGCACAAACTCTGAGTCATAGTCAAACTAATTTTCAATTAATCATTTCTCAAGCAAATAATGGTACATAATTCTACTCAAAACTACTCAGTACTTTTCAATATGAGCCTAATGCATTCTAACAAAGCACACTACTTTTAACTATTACTGAATTTTGCATCTCTTGACCCTTTTGAGTCTGGATGTCAGAACATTTAAAAAGTAACCTAATGTCCTAACTCTTCATTCGGTTCATTTTAAAAATTATTTTCATTGGTTTTAGAATATGCATGAATTTACTTTGAAATCCCTCTCTGTCTCCTCTGCCTCTGTCTCTCTGTCTCTCTGTCTCTGTCTCTCTGTCTCTGTCTCTGTCTCTCTCTCTCTCTCTCTCTCTCTCTCTCTCTCTCTCTCTCTCACACACACACACACACACACACACTCACACACATACATACACACACACACACATATACACAATGAAGAAGCCTATAGCAGCCTAAATTGACATCATCACCCTAACATGACACCAAGCTCTAACCAAAACTGTATCTTCTTCACCCCTTTTCGTTGTTTGCTTCATGTTATTTTGCTGAGATGGGTTTCATTGTAGCCTCAGACTGGCATGCAACTTGCTATTTAGTCCAAACCTGTCTCCAATTCATCAGCTCCTCACTATGCACCCACTTGCTGTGGGTACTGGGATTGCTTGCACTTACTAGTAATCACGGCTCCTAGCAGATGCCATCATAACTGGAACCTTTACACTTTCGTACAATGATCTGTGTAGAGACTCATCAGACCTGGGAACCCAAAATGTCACCACTTATATAACATTTTAAAAATCCAATAAATCATACCCAGATTGAGTTTCAAAGCAGTTTTCCTGTTCTCCTTTTTGCCATTTGAGTCACTTAATTCTTGTTCTTTATTTAGTTTTTCTGTTTGAAACCAAGAGAACATTTGAGAAAAATTAATAGACTTTCATCAACATTTATTGGGTCCCAAATATATTACAGTTCGACCAAACACTGGGATGTAAAAGTAAATAAAAGGGGTGCAGGCTTCTCTTCTCAGGAGCACTAAGAAGGTGTGTGGAGCAGGGTGTCCTTGCTGCTCCCCATCACTGTGCCGCTGTGTCTGAGTGCTAAGAGAGCGTGAAATAGAGACTAACCTGTTCCGACTGAAAGGTCAAGGAAAGGTTTCACAAGGGAAGTGACATTTGATCTGCAATTTAAAGGATGGATGGAAAAAGGATGGTGAAGAAATTCTAAGGAAAGGGAAAACAATAATTGAGATGAGCCTGCAAATAAGATGGCGTAATTTGAAAAAATATATATTGTATAATGTAAAAATGGGTAGATGACCCTCCTGTTAGGACACTGGGTTCTGAGAATGGGATTTTGATTCATTCATAGGAGGTAAGGATAAATAAAAATTGCTCACGGCTCAACAATGGTCTTTATTGTTTCTAGAAGAAGTACTGAACCAGAAAGTTTTCTCTGAGCTCCAGAGTAGTCCCAAAGAGTGGTCACAAAAAGGATTAAAATACCACCCCATCCCCCGCCCAGCCTGAACCTCATCTGCAGTTCTTCTCCTGCTTGATAAATGTTTATTGACTCTTGCATTGTGGTTGAAAGAAGCAGGATTGTTTAAAATGTCAGTGGCACACTTTTAAAAGCCAGGAGGAAAAAGACAGAGCAGAAGCAGCCTGGCACCAACAGTGAGGTGCACAGTGCTGTGCTAGGAAGCATGGGATCCTGAAGGACTTCCAGATTCCTGGAAAAAGACAGCCCAGCGGGCTAAGACAAGATCAATGAGTAAGAAATCGCCTCACAAAGTAGGACAAGTTAGCATTTTCAAAGCCTGACTCTTAATTTGTAAAGTGAAGGCCCCACGCCGGATCCAGGGTCTCTTTTCCTTGGTCCTCTGTTAGAATTAAAGGGAGAGTTTTAAATCCCCTAGTGACTGGGACCTATGTGGACCCATAACTAAATCCCTGTTTTTAAGGGTGTGGTTAGGCTTTGATAATAATTAAAGCTCCTCAAGTGATTCTAGTGTGCAGCAAGCATTCGGGATCACTCTGCAATCTGTAAAATGGATGTTCAAGGCTAGCCCAGGTGGAAACCAGTAAAACAAGAACAGTGAAAAGATCTGTAAAATGGATGTTCAAGGCTAGCCCAGGTGGAAACTAGTAAAACAAGAACAGTGAAAAGATCTGTAAAATGGATGTTCAAGGCTAGCCCAGGTGGAAGCCAGTAAAACAAGAACAGTGAAAAGATCTGTAAAATGGATGTTCAAGGCTAGCCCAGGTGGAAACTAGTAAAACAAGAGCAGTGAAAAGATCTGTAAAATAGATGTTCAAAGCTAGCCCAGGTGGAAACTAGTAAAACAAGAGCAGTGACAAGGACACTTCTTTGTATCACTCCTCCCTCTGTGAGTACTTTCCTTTGCTGTGTGTCATCCCAGGGGTGTCCATGTTGTCCTGGAAGGCCTAAGACTCCTGCTGGGGAAGTGATAGGACTGCAGAGCTGTCAACATTTCTTTTTTTTTTCTTTCTTTTTTTTCCTTTTCCTTCCTCTTTTTCCCTCCCTCCCTCTCTCATTCTTTGTCTCTCTCTTTCTTTCCCTCTGTCTGTCTGTCTGTCTTCCTTTCTGAGACAGATTCTCACTATGTAGCCCTGGCTGTCTTGGAATTTACTCTGTAGAGCGGGGTGCCCTTGAACCCACAGAGATCCACCTTCTTCTGCCTCCCAAGTGCTGGGATTAAGGCATGTGCCAATGCACCTGGCTACATTTTCTTTCTCAAAAAATTATTTTGAAATTAAAAATATTATACTTTCACCTCTTTCCCTTCCTCGATTCAACCCTGCCCAATGTATCCACCTTGCTCTCTCTAAATTTGTAGCCTCTTTTTCTTTAATTGTTGATATCTATATATAGATATTCACATATATATATTTATGCAATAAACCTAAATATGTAACTCTTATAACCCTAAATATATGATAAATCCACAATGTCACATGTTTTATGTATATGTATATATATATGTGTGTGTGTGTATATGTACATATTTATATATAGCTGAACATTTGAATTGGATAGCTGATTGCAGTTCATCCCTGGGGAAGACTGTCGCTCCTTCCTTCAGTCTTTCTTATAGTTCTTTTCCAGAGCTTATTCCCCTTGAGATTTCCTTTTCCATATTAGTATGATTATTGTTTTCACCCAATTTGTCTTCTCTAGGTGGCCGATTTGTTGAGAGTCCATGAGTTTGTTTTCCTTGTCATGTCCAGGAGACGCAGTCCCACACGAGGCTTCCTGTTCCTTTCACCCTCCAGGCAGTCCATCTCTCGTCTGTGACGTTCCCTGAGCCTTAGGTATAGGAGCTGTGCTGCAGATGGATCAGTTAAGTCTGGGCAAAGCAAGATCATTTGCTATCTGCAACAAGTTTCTTTAATAGTGTCTGTCTCTTGCAAATAGAAGCTTCTTTGATGAGTGAGCATTACACAGGAGTAACTATTTATGATGCCGTTAGGAATTATGCTGGTTTAGGGAATTAGGCGTTGTCAGTTTGCCTCCATAACCAGAACCAGTGGGCCCAGATCGTTACCTAGGTTCCAAAAGCGTCATTTCCCTCTGGTTTAGTGGGATGTAAGTTGACTGAATAGGCTGTTGTTTACCCCCAGGGCGTGCATGCACCTAGTACACCTTGGGGTTATCACGACTTGAAGGTCATCGTTGGAGCTCACAGGCATCACAGCTGGGTAGAACTAGTGGTTGCTTCTGTCCCATGGAAGCTTACTTGACATCTTCTGCCACCACAAAAGCTAACTCCTCAGAGAAGACGCTTTCAGGCAAAATGCGACTGGAATCCTTTGGTTCTTATGCTCAAAGTGAGCAGTTTCTTCAGCAATCTGGATACCAAGAAATAATTTTCAACATTATCCAAAAGTTGTTTGATAGGAACAAAATGAATCACCACATAATAATCTATGAGACACAGGTTAATGCTATAGTAAAATAATAAAAATAACCTGTTCTTAATTTCTGCCTTCTTTCTAAGTTTTATGCATTTTTTCTTTACTTTCCGTATAAGATCTCTATCTTATTGACATTATTATTTAATAGCCTGTCAATTTTTAAAATTTCTTACATAAAATTAAGTAAAAATAAAATAAAGTAAGTAGTATTATAGTAAGTTACTTATGTAATTATAGGAGATAAAAGTATTATAACTGAAAGGGTCACATATGTATTATTTATTTATTTACAAATCATCCATGTATTTGAGTAATTTTCATGTGTCCTATTCTAGGGTGTTGAGAAGTTGTGGGGGAAAGCTACTCATAGAAATTCACATTTTTGCATTTCAAGGGAAAGCATTGCAATAAACAACTCATTATTATACACGTGTGACGGTTCACATGTTTGTGTAGCGTTATGTCTCAGTGGAGTCACTGAAAATAGATAAGTAAAATGGCGGAACTATGAGTGAAAATATAAGAGACTTATTATTGCAGGTAAGAAGATACAGAAGGCTTCGTTGGATTACATAGCATTCTGATTATTTTATATTGTGAGTTTGCATGGTTTTAAAATAGGAAGCCATTTTCTCATTTATTGAACTTGCAGGAATTTTTCAGAGAAAACTCAAATTGGTTTTTGATGACAGTCAAGTGCTAAGGAGGCCCACTCCCTCCATTGCACTAACTTTCAAAGAGCCCATTTTTCTTCCTTATATATTAGTAATTTCCCTCAGCCTGTACATAAAAGAAATTCTTCTGAACTCGATTCTTAATGTCCATGGGAATTCAAGTCTATTATTAAAAAGGAATTATTTATTTTAGTCTCTTAAATTTTCTGGTAGGCTAGCTTTACACACACACACACACAAGAACGCACACACATACACACAAACACACACTAGGACTGTCAGGAAAAAAATTCCTTAGTATCATTCTCCTCTAAGTTTATCACAGAGAACCCAGTGATTCTACATCGGTTTCAGGAAAATATCACAAATTTTAAGTTGAACACATCTCTTTTTTTTTTTTTCCTGGTTGTGATAAGATTTTTTAACACTCCAAGTGGAAAACTAATGATTCAATTGTTTGCTGTACATTTTATAGAACATTGAAAAAATGGTGTCACGAGGCTAATACATTGACTTTGTAGAATAAAAAGTTGTGCGACTTTTTGCCACACACACGTACAGATGGTTCAGCTTTGATGGAAAACCACAGGCACATTCTCATAAAATCAGACAGGGCTCCCCCCCTTGGGCTGCTGACAGGAAATGTCATTGCGAGGAAATAAGGCAACATCAGCACCTAGGAGACAGATGAAAAGATGGGGCCCTGGGTAAACAAACGTGACCTGTGACCTGGATGGATACGTGTGACTTCCTGGAGCCTGTTTGTATCTTTTTAGGCTAGAAGAGCATTTAAAGAATTTTGGAAGGGTGTTCTTTTCCTAAAGGCAATGGAACACATTGACGAAAAGATGCAGCAGTGATGGGAAAAAAATCAAAATAAAAGGAAAAACAGCCAAAATGGCATATGGTTTGGGTTCTAGTGGTGTTTATCAATACCCATGGGCAATTACTGAGTAGCCAGCCATGAGACATTTTGAACTTGATGTACTATTGAGACTCAATTGAAAATTATATGAATTCATGCAGGTATAATTCACATGAAAATGCATACCATATATAAAACACCTAGAGTAGTCTAGCTAGAAATATTGGTGGGACTGGTGTAAGAAAATACATTGTAATTTTCCTCACTCTCTGTCTCTGTATATGTACAGAAAGAACCATTTAAATGAACATACTATTAATTCTATTTTTAAAATATTATATGTAGCTTTGAAGTTTTCAGATATGTGTATACAGTCAGTCTATAATAGAGTATACATCAGTAATCAGCTTATTTTTTTTTACTTTGCCAAAGTGTTATGAGCCCATTAGTTGATATGAATTTATTACCATAAATATCTTCATGTTCAGCTCTGACAGGAATTACTCTCCACTAATGATTAATAAATGCAGATAAGTCACATGTCCCACTGGGATACTTGGCTAAATCACATTTGGAGGACGGCTAATTGTCTAAAATTTATCCAAATCCAATACAAATTTTATGGCCACTAATTACCATTGCAGATTTTGGAAAGTTAACATGTTCAAATGTGTTCACAATAGCAGCATCTCACAGGTGCAGCATGTGAATAACAGAAGCATTTCTACCCAATTTTAATGTTTCAGCTATTTTTGTATTTAACATTAGGACATCAAGACTAAAACTGTATAATCACCCATTTTTAACACAGTGACATTTTGAGTTGTTAATGAAATATTTTTGTCATGGATAATCTGTCCTTCACTGTATGGCAGTTTTTGTACAATCTAATTGTAACATGAGTGCTATCTACAAGTAAGGCGTTTGCACACCTGTTAGTACCACTGTGGGTCTATTCACATCCCCAGCTCACATTATTTACTCAATTAGAGTAAACTTGCACTCTATTTTCAAAGCTTTCATATATGTTTAAAATTAAATCTATAAAACAAAATAAAACTAAGTCCATAAATAAAATTTCAAGCATGGCATCTAATCTTCAGTTAAAAAAAAATTCACCAGTTCTCAGGTTTATTGTTTTCTTTTATTAAAGGTTGAATTTTTTTTTAACACACTACAAACTGATTATCATTTCTCTTCCTCTATCCCACCCATCTCATGCCCAGTTCTCTCCCATCTGGATCTGCATACTTTATGTCTCTAATTACAAAATAAACAGCTATCAAGGGGTAGTATACTATAGTAAATGTAATATAATAATTTATATAACAGTATAAAAATTATATAGTATTATTATAATATAATAAAAGCAAAGAGGAAAAATAAACAAACCAAAGGAAAATAGCCCAAGTAAAAGCACAAGAAACAGATATAGAGTTAGTCTCACTGGGTCAGAGTCTCAGGACGCTTTCAAAAATACAAACCAAGAAGCCATAATATATACACAAAAGCCTCTAGGGTAAACACTGATGATGATGATGATGACGACAACGACGGTGACAACAACAACAATGATGATGGCAATAAATAGATTTTTTAAAGAAGAAAAGAAAAATACCTGACATGACATTATGAAACCAAACAAGACAGAACAAAACAAAAACTTGAAAAATGCCATAGAGTTTGTTTTCTGTTCGCTATCTAGTATGTTAGGGTTCCATCCTACTCCTCAGATGGACCTTAATTTTGACTCTCTCTCTGCATACCCCACCATCCTCTTCCTCCTTTGCTCTCCTCCCTCCCTTTCTAACCCTGACCCTCCTACTCCACTCCCCGACTTCTACCCATAGTTGTGTAATCTGGTTCACGTCCCTGGGGAGAGCTTTCTGTCCCTCCTAGTCCATTACTCTATATCTTAACCACTCTGCTTATACGGCTTATAACTTGCTTATAATTGACTTGACAGCTAACATCTGCATAAGAGTGAATACATACCATATTTGTTTTTCTATGTCTGTAGTACCTTATTTAGGGTGACTTGTTTGTGATTTCATCCTATTTCTGAATCTTATGATTTCTCATTTAACCAGCTTAGTAATATTCCATGTGTCAATGTACCACAGGTTTTTATCCATTCTTCTGTTAAGAGACCTCTAGGTTGTTTCCAATTTCTGCATGTTATGAATAGAACAGTAATGATCATTGCTGAACAAATGGCTTCGTGGTAGGATGAAGAGCCCTTTGGGTATGTGCCCGGGTGATACAGCCAGATATTTAGGGAGATGTATTCCTATTGTCTTAGCAAACGGCTTGATTGATGACCACAGTGCTGCACAAAGTTGCACTCTGACCAGCAATAGATGAGTGTTCATCTCACTCCACAGCCTCTGCAGCATGAGCTGTCACTTTTTTTTTTTTTTTATTGATCTTACCCATTATGATGGGCGTAAGATAGTCTCAAAGTAGTTTGTTTTATTTCCTTTTCACTGATGACTAAAGATGTTGAACGGTTCTTTAAGTGTTTTTTAGGCATTTGAATTTCCTCTTTTGAGAAAATTCTCTGTTTAGATGTGTGTCCCACTTTTACTTCCTTTTTTAATTTTTTTGTTTTTTAGTACAAACTGACCTCAGTTTCCCTTCCCATCACTCCTCCCAGAATTGGAAAAATATCCCAGAGACGTATGGTTACCTCATTTTTCAAGTGGGTTATTTGGTTTTCTAATATCTAGTTTTTGAGTTATTTTGATATAATTTAAATATTAGCTCTGTATCAGATGTGAAATTGGTAAAAATATTTTTGAATTCTGCAGATTGATGCTTTATTCATATGACATTTTCCTTTGCCATGCTGGAGATAAGTGAAAAGAAATTTTAAATCATAAAAAAATGTGTAATTTTAGAAAAACAAGTTTTATATATGACATATAGTATATAGAAAGTATATTTAAATTGTTTCTATAGAAAATTTAAGCCTTATTTTATTAAACAACTTCATAAATCTTTTGTAAATATTAATATCATTTTAGTAATGTATCTTTATATGTATTATACATATAAACCAATATTCTATAGTCCATATCAATAATAGTTAATTGAATCAAATCTTTTTGGAAGTTTCTGATAATGACTTTACACATCTCATCTATCAAGGACAGTTCTACAAGAAACATGCTCTTCATGGACTTTACTTCTGCCATTACTGAATAGAGTTTTCAGTGCAGCCTTCACAGGCAGTACACGGGAAGCTGTGTGGATCAATCTGAGCCTCTAGTTTCCTGCTTGAGAGGCAGTTGTCAAATGACAATTTTCCTCTTTTTTTCCAGGTGAAATGCTAATTTAACTCACTGGCATGTGTGTAGAGAAAGCGAGACCGTGACACACTGAGACAGTACTCACTGACACTCATGATCAATTAGGAAAACCACACTGCTCTCCTGCCTATGCTCACTTGTCTTCACTAACAATCCCAGAACACAGGAAGCTGCACGTAGGAGAGTGAGAACAACTTTAGACGCAAATTTTAGAGCATCAGAGAAGCTTAAAGGGAAGAATTAAAGGAGTATGTACAGGGTGTGAACATATCCTAATTTCTAATATTTATTGTTTCTTATCAGTTGTGCGATAACTTTGATAGTGTTATATATGAAACACTTTTAAAAAAATGTTTACAATATATTCACTAAGTGTATGGAATTAAGTAACAGAAATGTATAATTCTGTGAAGTTGGATTCAGGTTTTTTGTGTGAAATTTAAAATAAAGAACAAAGGAAATCATATGGAGAGTTCTAAATTCAAGAAAAGCAAACAGAATTTAATGCATTTTCTTGTCCGTAGTCTTTATTTTTTAATATAATTTAATTTATTCAGATTACAACTCAATGTTATCCCATCACTTGTATCCTCCCTCTCTCCTGCTCTCACCCTATTCCCCTCCCCAAGTCTATGACTGAGGGGGACCTCCTTCCCCACTATATGGTCATAGGCTATCAAGTCTCATCTTGGTAGCTTGCTTTTCCTTTCTCTGAGTGCCACCAGGCCTCCCCACCAAGGAGAAGTGGTCAAATATGGGCCACCAGAGTTCATGTCCGAGTCAGTCTCCAATTTCCACACAACAGTGGAGAAACATATTTTATTTAAAAGCAAGCTTTATGAAGTATCAAACTTAGTTAGAAATAAAAGTAGACCAGTAGCTAGCAGTAGCTAACAACAGAAGTCTCTCTCTCTCTCTTTTCACAGTCAATGGAAACAGGTCGCGTTGTTTAAGGGAGTTGTGCATGATTGTTACTGAAGTGAAAGGTCAGGTACAAAGTGATAAAAGCCTCGTGAAATATACACAAGAAATTCCCATACGGCAACCCAAAATGCCACACATCGTCCAACACAAATAATGTGAGTAGCTTTAGAAATCCTGGTCAACAGCGTAGCTACGAACCCCAAGTGCTGAACCAATGTGTATAAAGTGATGAAGGGCAATCAGAAAACGACAGATGTGGAGAAAGGATTGTTATGAGAGTGGAATAAGTGAAACGTAAGGCGTTCATAGAATAGGTGAATTGATAACAACTTTCAATTAAAAGAAGAATATTACTTGAGTAGGAAACAAAAAAACCTCAGAGCTTAGTTAAGGTAACTGGCTTGCCTGTCTAAAGAAGTCACAGTTGGCTCATCAGTATAACACTACAGAGTTTTAACAAAATAAAATATAAGATAAAACAAAAACTATTATCTTAAAGTTGGACAAGGCAAACCAAAAGAAGGAAAGAGCACAAGAGAAGGCACAGGAATCAGAGACCTATTTTTTTGTTTACTCAAAAACACTAAACTGGAAGGAATAACCTATACACAGAGGGCCTGGTGCAGAGCCATATAGCCCCTGTTGTGCTTGCTGCCTCAGTCTCTAAGCTCAGATGCTTGCCCGTGTTGATTTAGAGGGACTTGTTTTCTTGGAGTCCTCCACCCTCTCTGGTTCTTACACTCTTTCTGCCTCCTCTTGCCCTGGGTTCCCTGATTCCTCATGGAAAGGATTTGATGGGGGACACACCCCTCTTAGGTCAACATGTTCCATGGTCTCTCGCTTTCTGTATAGTGCCTGGCTGTGGGTCTCTATATTTGTTCCCATATGCTTCAGGAGGAAGCTTCTCTGATGATGGCCAAACTGGGATTGATATATCTCTTAGATTAATGAGTGATTGAATGGTTGGTTGGAAGATGGATGGATGGATGGATGGATGGATGGATGGATAGGTGGAAGGGTGGATGGGTGGAAGGGTGGATGGGTGGATTGATGGGTGGATGGGTGGATTGGTGGATGGATGGATGAAAACCTAACCACTAGAGTGAAGATCAACAACTAAACTGTCATTTATATCTGCTGGTAGAGGGAAAATTAGTTTTATCCAACAGAGTGACACTGGGCATATCAACCACCCCAGGGCATGTTTCATGGCAGGAGGACCAATATATAATGAACTCCACAGTCATAATATGTGCTTTTATTTGTTTACAGTTTGTTAGGATTTTTAGAGTGCATTATTATTATTATTATTATTATTATTATTATTATTATTATTGTGAGATTGTTGTGTTGTTTTTGTTGTTGTTGTTGAGAAAGAACATAAAGTTGGTTTGTTAGGGAGAAGGAAAGAATCCTGAAGGGTTTGGAGAAAATGATCAAAATATATTTAAATTTAATGTTTTAAATTGAAAACAGATAATCCTCTCACACAATATATCCTGATTTTAGTTCTCTGTCCCTCTACTCCACCCAGTTCTTCCCCTACCATCCCTTGTTCCCATTTGCTGCTGTAGGCGGCCTCTTTGATGACTGGATAAGGCACTGATCTATATAATAAAAATATAGTTTTAAAATATGTAACAAGGATGTAGGATATTTTCTCAAAGAATGAAAAAAACTGTGTTAAATAGAATAACAGCTCTTATTATATGATATATGTAATATGTCATATAATGTAAGAATAAAAAATTCTTCAAAATAGCATGACCATAAATATAAAAGCAATATATTAAAGGTTAAAAAAATATAAAACACTACAGTGAAATATATGAAAGGCATTAGTAAAGTAGCTGACTTTATCAACAAACATTGTAATTATCTAGGTACAGATATGCATATATATCAACACATAATAACACTCAAGTAAAAAATAGTGTTATGTTCTTCCAAGAAAAAATACAAAGACTATAATGGTGCACTTATATTTAACATTACCTAAAAGTGGAGAAATTAAGAGCAAATTTTCAATTGAACTGTTATTTTTATGTATCAATATGGTAATTCAACTGAAGGCTCTGAAGGACAAGATCACAAAAGGTTATTAATCCACAGAGGTAAAACTAAGCTGTAGAAATTTACTCTATGTAGATCTTGAGAGTATTATATATAGCACTGTATTCTGTCAAACTGGAAAGTCATACACTGCCTTATGAATAAAAGGGTAGAATACAATACAACTGACAGTTGGTTAAGCAGTCTCTCAAACATAACCATACCTGCATATTTTATAATATCCACTGGAAAAAGTCACTAACAAGTGATGTTTTATAAAAATCTTGTTATATAGGTTAGCAGGACATCTGTATTTAAATAATCAGACCCTTGTCTAAATTAACTAAGTACATTTTGGGAGTATACGTGTGAGAATATCACTGAAATATTGTTAAATACAAAGTCCGTTACATGGTTTTTGGATGCTGTCAAGTTCCTTCCTATGTCCTATCAACTCCATAGTCCTCTAATAAATGAAGCAATACAGCTCCCCTGATATGTAATTCGTTCTTAATGTCACCTCACTGAGACTTCCCCTTTGGCCAGGGGTCTCTCTTGTGTCCGCAGATAAAAGACAGACCTAAGGTTTTCTGCAGACATCTCTGTGCTCTGTGAACTTTGTTCTATCAAACCACACTACAGTTAACAGTGTTTCATAAATTATTTAATAGTGCTACAATTTTAGAGAGTCTCATATGCTAAGGCTCACATATTTTTTAAGATTCCTTTTTCCTATTCTAGTAAGTAAAGTTTCAAGTCTGTCTGTCTGTCTGTCTGTCTGTCTGTCTGTCTGTCTGTCTCTCTCTCTCTCTCTCTCTCTCTCTCTCTCTCTCTCTCTCTCTGTCTCTGTCTGTCTCTCTCTCTGTCTCTGTCTGTCTCTCTCTCTGTCTCTCTCTGCCTCTGTCTCTCTCTCTCTCTCTCTCTCTCTCTCTCTCTCTCTCTCTCTCTCTCTCTCTCTCTCTCACACACACACACACACACACACACACACACACACACACGACTTGCAGACCATAAGCTCTCTCTTTAGAATAGCTAGCTGGAAGAATAATCTTTAAATACAGCACTATATCTTCTTAGAGTTATCTGACTTGAATTGCTCTTCCTCCTAATGGCAACATTACCTTTAAGCCCTTGTAAGAAGAACAGCTAGAGTCTAGTACCTTTGAAGAAGCTAACTACTTTTCCTCTGGTCATGTAGGAAATTATGTATACATTACATATCAAAGGACACTCATTCTCCTGTAATAAGAATTTCAATGGCTGGATCTTCATCATTGTGCCTAGGATAATGATATAGGTACTGTCCTGAATTGTAGTTATAGTAAGCAACAGCACCCTCCATCCTATGAGAAACTTTGGACTCTGTCTGTGATTGGTTGCTCCAGTAACAGAAGCAAGAGCATTGAACTATAATAAAGTAAAATAGAAAAGAAACTTTATGTCTGAGAAAGTAAAACAATAAATAAATGATGAGAAATAGCTGACTAATTAGGTACTTCTTACTATTTTAAAATATGTTAGACATTTGAAATTAAAAATATAATATGGCCAAATTTTAGATCCAATTGTCTGTCTCCTTTTCATGTCTGAATATTACTGAATATTACACAGTAGAACAGACTGCACACCAGAGAGATGTTCTGCGGTGAAATTGCGCACTAATGGGTAAGGCACACCAACATCTGTACTTTTGAGTTGTGATGGAAGGCACTCAAAGAAAACTACTTCCTAATGTAATAAATGTTTCCAATTTCCAATTTTAGGCTAAGTGATGAATTCAAAACAAATGTCCAGTGTGTAAAATTATGTGTTCCAAAAGATACACAGAATTCTTCGAACATTTTCAAAGAATTAACCTGTCATAGTTTGTGGGGTAGTCTGATAAACTCAGAATCTTTCTCGAAATAAAGAGAGGCATTGCATGTAGAAAAAGCACTCCAGATATTTACAATTTTTTCAAAAATTTTATTAAAATCATAGTGCATCCTCCACTACGAGGAGTCTTTTCTCGGGTTCACTCTCACAGCTTCCGGGAAGTTCTCACTGAATTAGGCTTCCACACCACTCCCAGGCTGCCCCAAATTCCTGCTGCCTCTCTCTGTTTCCTCTCCCTCCCCCATTGTCCCTTACCCAATCCTCCTCCTCCTTCTCTGCCCACAAAATCTATTCTATTTCCTCTTTCCAGGGAGATCTATAGCCCTTCTCTTTACCTAACTTCTGTGAATTGTAGCTTGCTTATCATTTAGGTATTAGCCAATATCCATTTTCGAGTGAATAGATAACCATATTGATCTTCCTAGGTATAGGTTACCTTACTCCGTTTAATTTTCTTTTAGTTGCATCCATTGGCAGGAAATTTCATGGCGCCTTTTTTTTTTAACAGCTGAGTAATACTCCATTGTGTAAGTGTGCTACTTTTTTATTATCCATTCTTCAGTGGAGTGACATCTTGGTTTTTTCCAGAATCAGGCTATTATAAATGAAGCTGCTATGAACATAGCCGAGCAAGCGTTACTTTGGTATGATGCAGTGTCCCTTGGCTATATTCACAAGGGTGGCAGAGTAGCTTTCTGGGAAACCCTCATACTGATTTCCACAGAGGCTGTGTGCTCCCACCAGCAATGCGGGCGTGCTCCCCTGGCTCCACATCCTTGCCCACAGGAGCTGTCTCTTGTGTTATCGATCTTGACCAATCTGACAGGTGTAAAATGGAATCTCAAAGTAGCTTTAATTAGCATTTCCTTGATGTTAAAGAATGTTGGACATTTCCTTAAAATTTTCTCAGGCATTTTGGTTTCCTCCTTTGAGAATTCTCTACCTACCTCTTTTTTAAAATTGGGTTATGTTTTTCTGATATCTAATTTCTTGAGTTATTTATATTTTGCATATTAGACTTTTATTGGATGTGGAATTCGTATTAAAAAAAACTTTCCCCATTTTGTAGGGTGTGTTTCTATGCCCCATTAATAGTGTCCTTTGTCTTACAGAAGTTTTTCAGTTTCATGCGGTCCCATTTATTAAATTGTTCATCTTAGAGCCTATGCTGTTGGTGTTCTTTCCAGGAAGTTCTCTCTTGTGCCAACGATTCAAGGCTGTTTCACACTGTCTCTTCCATCAGGTTCAGTGTGTCTTGTTTTATATTGAGGTCTTTGATCCACTTGGACTTGAGTTTTGTGCAGAGTGATAAATATGCATTTGCCTAGTTGCATTTTCTACATGCAGACATTCAGTTTGACCAGCACCATTTGTTGAAGATGCTTCGCTGACTACCTTTTATAGCCAGGCAGGGCTTCCAGTGGTGGCACTGGGGTGCATTCTGTCAAGTTATTGACCAAGGCTGTCCCATGGAGAAACCCTAAAAACCTAGGCTGATGCTAGGACAGAAGTTTGCCCTCTAAAAACTGACAGTGGGCCCCATTTCAGAGGCCATCAGCACAGGTCATTGAGGGTAGAGAGGTCTAGCTGGTGCAGGCATGGAGCCTTTACGTCTAGGATCTAGTCTCTTAGGTGTAAGAAGGTACCCTGCATGCTACTAGAAAATAAATCTGGACACCAGTCCAGCCACAAACCCCTCAAGCGACAACCTTCTCTGCCTGTAAGATGTGCTGGGGTAATGGTGGTGCATAACTTTTGGAAATGGCCAACCAATATTTGGTTTTACTTGAAGCTGACTGTTATGAGAGGGAACCCATGTCTGGTGCTGACTTCATGTCCCAGAACAGGAGATTGGAAAGACCAGAGACCAACAGTGGAGTGGAATACAACTGGAAAATATCAATAAAATTAATCTTAGTGATACTTTGCTATACTCACAGATTGGTGTCTTGTCCAGTCACCGTCAGAAGGGACTCATCTGGCAGCAGATGGGAACACGTGTAGAGGCCCCTTAGAGTTATCCCAGAACCCAAGACCGTACAGTCCAGAGTGGAACCAAACATAACAGGGGGAAAATATCACCATGTACTTAACACAGATTTCAGTGAACTAATCTGAGAACTTAGGTCAAATTTATACTCTTGTTTTAATGAGAATTTCTGAACTAAAGATAATTTGATATCCTCATTTGTATGAGAGACAATATTTACATATAAAATATACCTAAATTAGACAGAACTATGAAAATGTCAGAGAATTATCTTTATTTTACAGGAAAGAAAATAAGGATGAAATTCAAACTTAATCAAAACTCAAGTCTTGTTTCTGGCCTAGAAGTTTTTCTCCATGCAGTAGAGAATGTTCTTGATGGAAGAATGAATTCATAGCATTATACAAGTCTGTGTAATGAAAGAGAGCAATGAAAGCAAAAGAATTATAGATCATTTTTATTTGATTCAGAATATACATTAGGATTATAATATTCTCAGAGCACTATTTCTCAAAGAGTATGATTGGTGCCATCAACTGGGAACTTCTTGTAAATTTAACAGCTCACACTGTCAGTCTGTCTGTCATTCTGTCTGTCTGTCTGTCTGTCTCTCTCTCTCTCTCTCTCTCTCTGAGTGTGTGTGTGTATGTGTGTGTGTGTGTAAACACATTGAATCTAGAGCCTTCTATATACCTCATAAGTGCTGAACTTGTGAGCTATATTCCTAAATGTGCTGTGTGTGTATAATATGTGTGTGTAGTGTGTGTGTGTGTGTGTGTGTGTGTGTGTGTGTGTGTGTGTGTGTGTGTAACTTTTTTTTGAGACAAGGGTACTGAAAGTTACCCAGGCTAGCTTTGAAATCTCTCTACATCACAGGTAGATCTTGAATATGCATTGTCCCACCTCAGACTTCTGAGTAGCTCTAATTACAGACTGTGCCAACAGGGCCAACTAAATACCATTTCTTTTTTTATGATTTGTTTTTTAAATTATAAGTCTGTGTATCTGCGTGTGGAATTTGTTCATGTTTGTGGAGTGCTCACAGAGTCTTGGAAAGGCATTGGAGTTGGAGTTGCATTGGTTGTGACCTGGGTCCCGGACACACAATCAGGGACTCATTTATGAAGTATGTATTCTTAATTGCTGAGTCATCTCTCCAGCCCTGACATGCCATTTCACAAGACACATGTAGAACTATGGAATCAAGGAAGGCACTGAATCTGCTTCTTTTAAAAATTATTATATTGTTTATTATTTAAAATAGTTTTAAAATTCAAATATACTTTGATCTTATTCTTTTGTTCCCTCAAGTCGTTTCAGATCCTCTCACCCTCCTTACCCATCAAACTTTAAATTCTTTCTTAAAAACAAACAAAACCCCAATACAGCAACAAAACCCCCAAACCCAAGAAAACAAAATAAAACCACCATCACTATCCCACAAAATCCCCCCAGATCTCACCAAACTATAATCAAATAAAAGCACTGGCACAAGTACATACCACACACACACACACACAAACACACACACACACACACACACACACACACACAAACACACGTACACATGTATACAAACAAAGAAAAACACCTCTGTGGTCCATTGGTTAACTATTTCTGAACCTGAGGCCTGTCCTGGAGGGGCTGATGTACCACTGTCATGGCTGTCCTTAGTTGGTAGAGCAATTTGTCTGGTCAGTTTCAAAAAGGAATGGAACTCTGGCAGGCTCACTAGTTATGTGATCCCAACAACTTCTTAGAGGAACAAGAGGCATTCAGCAACCGGGGATTGAGCAATAGCAGTTCTGTGATGCCCTTAGATGTCTGGGGCTACATAGGCACCCGACTCACTGGCTCAACTTGTACCTACCCTTTGCTGGTTACCTAATTCATGATGGGATGGGAGTTGCAACTATTCTCCATGAACAAGAGATTCCAAGTAAACATAGATCAGGAACTTGCATTGACTAAGTCCTTGCCCTTTGAAATCTGTTTCTTATCAAGCCTACACGCATGCCTGCATCTATGGCCCACCTTTCTTGATCCTATGCACAAATGACCCAGATCTTCTGACACTCGTTAGAATGATAAAGTTAAGAATGACTAAATTAAAACTGTGCATTTCATAATATATCCCTAAAATCATCTGTGTATAAATGTTGAGAGACAAAAAAAAAAATCTTGTCATATATTTACTGCCCTAAAGCAGAGCATACTAAATTTGTTGTAGTTTATATGCAATCGGGCACTGTCAGGGTGGCATGACAATCAACATAGTACTTGAATTTAAAAATAATGTTTATTTCTCTTTCGAAAAATTCTAAATGCTGTATTTAAAATAACATTTTAAGATGATTAATCACAAAAATAATTCAGGCACACATAACAATAATCAATCCGGAAGGACTATATCTACAATGTTCCAGGCCAGCCAAGCAAAAGTTTGTGATTATTTGCTTTTATAGTGAGTGTTTATATCCCAAAATTATTGTTTATAAATTCTAAAATGTACTAATAACAACAAGCCATTAACAGTTATTATTGTAAATTAAAATAACAATTTCAATAAGAGGCTTTAAGCTACCACATTTTGTAATTTGGGTATTATTATACTTGGAGGATACAGTAGCAATTACTCCCTCAGTCTCACTGTTCATTATTTTTAATGTTTGACAATTGTTTCATGTAAAGCAAATTGAGTCACACGAGCACTAGAAAATGTGTGTATTTTGTCTGTAGCACACACCTCTAGTGACACTAGTGCAGATCTTTTAAACTATGCTAGCTATGAGACCTTCATGATAACATTATATGGGTTACTCTTTCTAAAAATATATTACATATGGTTTTAAATATTAATGGGGGGGGGGAGAAAGAGCTGGGCTGCCTGAGAGCGCAGCTGCAAGCCTACCTGTGCTGACTGGCTGGCACATCTATGTCAGTGGTGTCTGAGCAGCAGCCTAAGAGCAGAGGGGAGGAGCTTCCAACTGTTTAAAAGCAACAATGACCTGAGCAAGCTCAGCTGTGCTTGGGAACAGAGTGAAACAGGGTTAGCACAAGAGTTAGTATGGAAGGATGGCTTAGGAACCTGGGGTGGAGACCAGCCAGCCAAGGAAAAGATTCTCCCTCCACCATCACAGTTACTGTGAGCTACAAGGAACCACACTACAGAACTCAGTACACAGTGCTGACTGCTCACCTCAAGGGTGGGGAGCATCCTTAACCCTTCAGATTCTGAATAGCACACATCCCTGCACATGGAAATTTGACCCTTAGTCAACAGAGGAAACTTTGTAACTTTTTGGAGTAACTCACATGTGAGAGATTCTGGCAGAAACCAGACTTTGGAAGTAGAAGTATTCTCATCTGTAAGCTAACCGAGTTAACTTATCGAATTTGCCGAGGGTAAGTGGTTCTTTGCAGCACCTGAAATTTCAGACCAAGAAGAAACAGAGTCATCCTCTGAGGAAACAATACAATGTCTGTGCATAATGGCTTCTATTTCATTTTAGTGCTCATCTTTATTTTTTTTAAATTGTATTCATCATTTTTCTTTGTTTCATGTTTTTAATAATTTATTAGAATGCTGTGCTTCCGTTGCTCAGATGCTATGTTTTAATGTGTATTTTGCAGGAACAGACTATTACACCTGTTTTTTCTTTTCTCCAACCACAAATTTCTCTTCTCTTCAATAGCACATAGCTCAAATAACAAGATAAACCACGTAGGGAAATTAATTCAGAGCCTCGATAAGAAAATTACAAAAGTGAATTCAAAAGTGAGGTCAGTAGCTTGGAGTAGAAGCTTAATCCTTGGAAGAGATTCATTAAAGAAGCTTAAGACTTTGAAAAATAACCAAACAGAAACCTTGGAACGACTCGGTAAGTCAAATAAGAAGCAGAGCAGAAAGCTTTATCCACAGACAGAAGGAATTTCAGCTATGCAGAGCAATGTTGAGAAGATCCCATATTCTGCTATATATAAAGGGAAAAATTAACATGTCCAAAGCTTTGAACAACTCAGACACAAATAAAAGACCCAACCTAAGAATCCACTGGGTAAATAAAAGAAGGTATACAATCTCTAAAGATGTAACTAATGTTTTGAAAAAACTATAGAAAAACAGTGCCTATTTTATTGAGAATCTGTGCATCTATATTCTTAAAAGAAATTGGTCTGTAAATCTCCTTCCTTCCTGGGTCATTACGTGGTTTTGGTAGCAGGGCAACTGTGGCCCCATAAAATGAACCATGTTTCTTCCGTTTCTATTTTGTAGAACAAATTTAAAGAATAATTTGAGGAGTATTGGCAGTAACCCTTTTTAAAAGTCTGGTAGAATTCTGAGCTCAAACCATCTGACAAAGGACTTTTTTATTGGTTGGTAGACTTAATTACAGCTTTTATTTTACTAGAGATTATATGTCTGTTTAAATTGCTTATCTGGTCTTGATTAAACATTGGTGACTGGTGATTTCTTTGAGGTTTTTCAGTTGTGGGGTACAAGTTTTTGAAGTGTATCTTTGTGAATTCATCACTGTCTGCTTTTATATAGCTTTTAACATCTCCAATTTTGTTCATTTGAATATTTGGATAAGAGTTTCTCAAATAAAAAAAAATGAGTTTGTCAAATTTACTGATTTTCTCAAGAAACCAACTTTTTATGTCATTTATTCTTTGTATTTTTGTTTGTTTGTTTCTATTTTATTGATTTCACCATTAAGGTGATTATTTTTTGTCATCTACACCTTTTGAGCATGATTTCTTCTCTTTGTTCTAGAGCTTTCTGGTGTGTTGCCAACTCGCTAGTATAAGATCCAATCTCCTTTCTTTCTTTCTTTCTTTCTTTCTTTCTTTGTCTCTTTCTTCTTGTTGTTTTTGTTGTTGTTGTTGTTGTTGTTGTTGTTGTTTTGTTTTGTTTTGTTAGGCTCTTAGTGCTATGAACTACTCTTTTGGAAATGCCTTCATCACGACCCATATACTTGGTATGTTCTATATTTATTCAATTCTAGATAGTCTTTGTTTTTTCTTTCCTAATTTCTATCTTGACTAATTTTTCACCCAACAAACTTCTCCAGATCCACAAGTTTTACCACATAAATACAAACAACAGGAAAAAAAAAGACACGTCTCCTGCACAAGTTTCTGCCATATTTATTGCCTCGAATGAAAATGTCAAAGAAGAACTTCTCGGAAACTTAATTCAAAAGAATGATTATAAGTATCATCTAAAAACTAAAAGAAGACATAAACTGTCTCTGAGAAAACAAAAGCAAAGGCTTGAATGAAATAAAGAAGTCTATTTAAGACATTAAAATATCAATATTCATGCTAAAATGAAAGGGGATCTCAAAAGTGCCAACCCCTATTGGCAACTGACTGGGGAGAGAGGAAAGTAACATCTAGAGGTGGGTACCCTAATTTGTTATCTACTAGAAAGTGGGGAGCAATGAACCATATGTATATACAAACAACAAAAGCAGATTCATCAAATTGTCTTATATGTATGTATGCTTCTATGTGCAAAATAATATAGAGGAGATTGAGGCTTTCAGGTTTTGGGGGATAGCTGCAAGGAGTTGGACTGAGGATTTGGAACAGCCTGGAGGTCAGAAAAAAAAGGGCGCATTATACTTTAATTAAAAAAATGTATAAAATAAATAAGTGTTTTTCCCAAGAAGCTCAATAAAGAGATTGAATTGCTGAAAAAAAGGCCAGCAGAAATAATGCAGAAAGTGAGAAACTTAATAAGCCAATAATAACCTTATGTTAGAGCCTCAACAGTGAAAGAGAACACATTCTTTTTTGGGACGTTTATTTGTTTGTTTCATTTCTTTTCTTTTTTACTTTTTTTTAAAATCAACTTATTTATTCACTTTACGTTCTGAGCACAGCCCCCTCCATCCTTTCCTTCTAGTCCCACCCTCTTTCCTTCTCCCCCTCCCCTCTCCTCTATTCCTCAGGAAAGAGGAGTTTCCCCCACTACCCTTTCACCCCAACTCATCAAGCCCTGTCAGGTCTGAGCACATCCTCTTCCCCGTGGCCTGGCAAAGCATCCTGCCAAGGGAGAAGTGATCAAAAACGCTGGCAACAGAGTCCATGGCAGAGACAGCCCCACTCACCTTACTAGGGGATGCACATGAAGTCAGAGCAGCCGATGGGATACATCTGTGTAGGGGACCTAGGCCCCATTCATGCAAGGCCCTTAGTTGGTACATCAGTCTCTGGGCCCTGGTTAGTTGGCTCTGTTGGTCTTCTTGTGGAGCTCCTCTCTCCTATTTGCAAGTATTAATGTCAAATAAAAATAAATTTAAAAAGACATTGATTGGCAATATATAAGATTAACTGGACTGTGAGAATTATAAAATACTGAAATAATTCCTGGTAAATGCATAACAAATAAGCAATGGAGTGCCAAACATTTTAGCAGGAGTTCACATGCTGAGTCAGTTAGTTAGCTTAGAACCTCCCTGTTTGTTGTGATTTTTACTCAGATATATTAATTCACTACATGTCATTGTCCAAAATATAAACAGAAGATTACACAGTTTTGGGTGTGAATGGTCCTCAGACTACCATTTATGCAGATAAAGATCTTTCTAAACTAACTCTTTGATGGTTCTAGTATAGCGCCATTATCTGCATAATACATGCGCTTATTCTGAGTTTACTACATTTTATTAACATATGAAAATGTCTTCTGGAAAGCTTTACATTGTACATTATTCCCTTAAGAAATTTGAAAGAGAAAAGTGCAAAAGCAGCCACTTATCATACATATTGTACATATTGTGTGGTCTTCTGATTATATTTCTAAAATATTGTAACCAGATTCATGTACATATTTGTATAAAGTAGCCAAACATCTAATATGTATATTTTAAATGGGAGAAATAACATTACAGTCCATGGAGTAAACGCATAGTTATTGTGAATTATTTATCCAGAAATCTCAAGAGCTACTTGAGCTGTTTCATCTGTCAGTTAAATTCGCTTTAGTAATAGAAGTAATAGTTGTGTGATATGATTGTGTAAAGTAGCCATAGAAGGATGTGCAATTTGCCTTTCAGGTGCAATCAAATAAATAAAGATATATAGTATATCTATAACTTCATAATATTCAGACTTTTTATTTATTCTGACAATACTGTAGAAGAGTTCTAATCCAGCAACATGGCTGCTTTGGCAAGGAATCACATCCAAAAACTATTAGGTCTGTATGATCCAGCTGGAATGACATAGCTGTAATACCCCTGGCAGGAATATGTACACACCCTCAGTGCACACCTTCAATCCCAAACACTGAAGGCAGTTTGTAGAAGGAAGGACCCATGAAGGAAGGACCCAACCGATGTTCTGAAAGAGACATCTAATTGAGGGACATAAACAATGATAACTAAGAGAAAGGTTTGACAGAAAAGGATATGCCCAACTCTGACTAGAAGAGAGACAAAAGAGTGATGACTTAAGAGAGACCAGAACAGAGTGAGAAAGAGAGCAGGCAGTTCTACTGGGAAAGATGTACAGAGACATGTTACGTAGAAAGAAAAGGTGAATCTAGGTAAAGGTAAAGGCAGAATGAGCCAGACAATGAGAAGGAGCTGTAAAATTAGACCATGTTGCCAAAGTTAGATGATGCCAACCTAAGAAACTCAGCCAGAGGCTCTGAGAAGCCAGTTTGAGCCAGAACAGCTGAGCTGAATCAGCCAGCCAGAGTTCAGAAAGAGCTTGAACGGGTGAGCATATTCATCAGTAAGTCTCAATTGCTGAAAGCATTCTAGGCCTAGATTACTTTGTATAGAGGCTAAAAGCTTCCTGGACTAGGCCTAGGTCAGCAGACAGAGGTAGTAAGCCTTGGAGACAAGAATTACCTCAGGCAAATAAAAGTTACCTTTATATAATACAGTTTTTTTTATCCATTTCTAAAAATAATTTACATGACATATTTTAATGCTCAGATATTTACAGAGTGTACTTAAAAGAAATAGGGCACTTAAATTATTACTAATGTACAGTGAAATATTTTAAGATAGTCTAAAAATAATCTTTTAATTTTTTGAGCACACCCAAAAAGATATGGAGAAAGAGACATGTAGTAACAATTTTTGAGAACAAATAAATGAATGAATGAATGAATGAGTGAATAAAATGAAAAAACAGAGCTTAAGGAAATGTCCAACCAATGCCTGAGACCCACCCCATGGGACAGAGCCAACCTCTGATACTCTGCTATGCCTGCAGACTGAGCCTAGCCTAGCTGTCCTCAGAGAGGCTCCACCCAGCAGCTGATGAAAACAAATGCAGAGATCCATAGCCAAACATTGGTGGGAGTGCAGGAAGTTTTGTTGATGAGTGGATAAAAGGATATAAGGAATCTGCAGGGACAGGAGCTCCACAAGAAGACCAACAGAACCAACTAACCAGGCCCCAAGGGAGAAGGACCACACATGGATTGGCCCTAGATCCCCTACACAGATATAGCCAATGGGCAGCTCCATCCTCATATGGGTCCCCTAGTGTGGGCAATGTGGGATGACTCCACCATGGATTCTGTTGCCTGCTTTTTGATCACTTTCTCCTGCAGAGGATAACTTGCCAGACCACAGGAGAAGTGGATGAGCTCTGTTCTGATGATACTTGATATGCTGGGGGTGGGGGGCGGGGGCCCTCCTTCTCTGAGGAGTAGGGAAGGCATTTAAGGGAAACAGAAAAGGAAGGTGAGACTGGGGAGAGAGGAGGAAGGAGGGGGCTATGTTTAAGATGTAAAGTAAATAATTTTTGAAAATAGAAAATGAACAGCAATCCTAACAAGATGGGGTCAGTAAACAAACTGACAAGATCAGTAAAGAGCACATAAATACAAACAGTAAGGCTCAATGTGCTTATGATTTTAATTATTTGAATTTTTTAACTACTTACAGCAGTTTTTCTAGAAGCTTCAGATGGAATTCAGGCTCCCAATATTTCTCAATAAATATTAACAATAACAGTCCTTGTCTATACAGAAGCCATCTAGACACTGAGATCTGACTACAATGTTTGGAGAACTATGATAGTACCATAGGACATACAATAACTCACCAGAAGCTTCTGGTACAAGTAACCGACTCAATACCCTCCATAATCTGTCCACTTGTTTCCTAGTTCTGCTCTGACACTCTAAGCATCCAATGCACCCACTAAAATACAGTAGCATCCCACCATTCACATACTAGATTGTTCTAGGAATAGTTTAATTTCTCCATACAATCCCCAAACCAAGCTCTACCACCAGTGCAGCTACCCAGTAGTTTTTGTAACATTTTCCACAGTTGAGCTGTGGCACTGCTGTCCTCTTGAATCTTAGGGCACTGCCAAGCAGAGCAAGTTTGCTGGCTCATACACTGGGGCATTTTATGCTTCCACAGGGAAGCAATGTGATCCACAGGGTATAAAATTGTGTTATTTCTACCCCCATTTCTCTAAAAAAAAAAAAACAAAACAAAACAAAAAAAAAAAAACAACTCAACATCTAAGCATAAAGGAAAGGTCCAAATTTCAAAACAAAGGTGACATAAACCTCCATGTCCTCCTTGACATTTTGTTAGGGAACTAGCAGCTATATTGGGTTGTATGTGACAGCACTGATTGTCAATTGATGCAGAGAGCACAGTGCCCTGCTTTTATTTTAGCTTGCCAAAGATCCTTTAGTATTTCAGTGAATTTTGTCCAACCCTGGTTCTACCTAATCCATGTGTCCTTTGTTCCCGTTTTTCAGAGTTGGAGAGGGCATAATTTAATAACACACCAGCTTGAGTAGAAGTCAATTTCCACTCTCTTCATCTTGTGCTTTTCTTCTGGCCAGCTTTTTTTTTTTAATCTTTTCTCTAGCAAGTGGAAGCCAAATCAAGATTCTTGTGGTTTAAAAAAACAAGAAAAAATGAGAAAAAGAGGTCTGTTCTTTCCAGTGCCTTTGACTTGTTTCATACACCAGTGACTTTTTGTTCCTTAAATTAATTCATACTATACAGAATTTTCAATTAGACAAAAGAACCTTGGTGCCAAGGCATATCTCCAGAAGATATTAAACTATATCAGGACTAGCAGGGTGCTGAACTCCACTCTCATAGTTTTTAAGTATTGCATTTTAAGATCCACATTTATGAGCCCATGAGATATTTATGCTTGTTCTAGTCTTTGAATTTTTGTAACAAAAAAACAAAAAACAAAAACAAAAACAAATACGGACATAAGAATAAAGTAAGCGCATCACTTGGATCCACCTTTTTAACAGAATTCTACCATGTTTACTTTTAGTTCATGTTTATCCATTCTCTCACCTTGTATAGTTATCAGTGCATCTCTATAATTATCATCCTCATGTCTACATATGTGTGTGCATGAGCATGTTAACATTTTCTGCTGCCATGACAAAGAGCATCAGAAAACTGAGTTAAGATCCAGGTATGGTATCTCATCCTTTCAATCTCAGCATGATAAGCAGTTGAAACAGGAAGATTACAATTGTATCAAGGCCAACCTTAACTACATATCAAATTGAGCCAGTCTAGGTTGAGTGAATACCTGTATTCAAAGAAAAGTTAGAAGAAGAGGGAGGGAAATAAGGAAAAAAGGTCGGAAAGAAAGACAGTGGAAAATAATTGTGAGGGCACATTGACAGAAGAGACAAAAGTCCAAAAGAATAGGAAAATAAAAAGAAAGAAAAATGAAATGAAAACTGCTTAATGAGAAACTGTCTGCTGTGACACCTGGTTTCAGAGAGATCAGTGTGTGGTTACTGGACTCCGCTGGTGTGTCAAGGTAGAACCTCATGGCAGAATAGATTGATGCAAGCGAAGCATTCAGCTCAAACTTGTCATGAGTGAAAGAGGATGGAACAGCTGTGGAGGGCAGGTAAAAAGGTATATCCCAGTGACCCGTTTTCTGCAATCAAGTGCCACCTCTTTCATTCTTCTTCTCCTGTTGGCCATTCAATACTGAAAGTGAAGAATTAATCCACTGTGAGATCCAAGCCATCATGTCCAACCACTTTCAAAGGCATGCTTTTCTCAATTCTTGAGACCAGGCCTTCAACACAGAAGTGTAGATGCCAATCCAAATAAAGAAAATAACAGTAAAAAACCAAAGTCAGTGCAGTCATCATGACAGTTTGTCTTTGAAACAGTCACACAAAATGCTGTGGACATTTAGGCTAACTCTGCAGTGCCTGGAAAATAGTTTAAAAACAAAACTTAAGTTTATATCTTTTAAAAAGTATAGGTTTTGGATTTTGTTTTAAGTAGTGAAGATTCTGTGATCTCAGTCTGTCTCTGTCTTTATCTGTTTCTCTCTGCCTTTGTGTCTCTGTCTCTGTTTATTTTTCTTGATTGGGAAACATGTAGAAATTGATGATACTTTTAGATATATACATGCATATAAGATTATTTGATAGTTGAACTTAGCATATATGAAGTGAAAGTCACGAAGTAGTGACTGCCATGGTTTTGAAGTGCATTCCTCGCCAATTGCTTCTGAATCCATAATAATGGAGGTGCTGGTAAATGTTGATGAAGCAGCAACTGTGTCTCCTGAGGGACCGTCCATTACTGGTGCTTTTTCCTGAGGTAATAAGCTCTGACCTGCATTATTTCTTCAGTCTCCATCTTTTGTGCTGATGAACTGTGTCTATGCACATGCCAGCACAGAAGAAAGAAATAGCAAATGTGAGTCCATCAACTCAGTGGTGGATGTAAAGAGCAGAGAAATAGTATATCATAACCACTGCAAATGAATCCAACAGTAATGTGGAGTGGAAAAAAGATAATTAAGAACACAAGTTATAGTTGACTCCTGGACTAGCCACTAGTAAATAAAGGATTCTTCACTGTTTGCCATTGTGTTCACTCATGGAGCACAGATCTCAGGCTCATTAGCTAACATTGGTGGTTTGTGTGTCTCACTATGGATCCACCTACCTGAAGGATGCTTTGTCTCTTCTCCATTCATTTTGTTTAATATTTTATTATCTCTGTTCAGCAACATGTAGGATAATCAACTATTAATGAGAAGGCAAAGGCGTTCCTTCTAAATATCTGCCATCATAAACATGTGGCTGATCTTTAACCAAGCATCCATGCACTCTCCTGTCACCCTCAGTCTCCACACACTCATCTTTCTATTCATGACCAAGTCACTGGGTTAGCACTTCTTAGGATGTGCTTCTGCTATTAGGAGTCTCTGTCAGGACTCTTATTTTTATTCCTTCAAATTATGACTTTATTGTTCAATTTTCCTCACTTAGGTATTTTATGTTACACATATTTCTTTGGATTTGATTATAATGGAGAATTTTTCCTGTCTGTGTTGTTTATGTGTCTGGAGAGTTATATGCCAACAGAAAATGCTTGGCATTATCTGCAGGATTGTAAATGCTTAAACATAAGAAGAAATTAAACACTTTTCCTTGTAAAGCTCCATAAGGATTTAAACTCTTCAAATATTGAACAAGAGAATGCAAATCCTCCTTGAAGGATAAGTTCACTTATTCCTTACTCATATCTAAATGACTGATATGTGGCCGAAGAGTGTCATGTCACTGAGACTTCTGTCATAGAAAAATATATCAGAAAAATCATTAAAATACCACAGAGATAGTAGATTCCTTACAACACTATTGGTGTTGATAATTAAACCTGAGAACAGCATATCTACTGCTCCATTGTAGGGGGAAAAACCTCTTCCTGTTTGAGATGCATATGTTCATAACACCGTATGTGAATTATTTAAAGAGCTAGCTTAAAATCAATTATTTAAAGAATAAGAAGGTTAACATATTTGTGAGGAACAATAAACTTTTACACATTTATAACATTAGTGTTTTAGATGCTCTATGTAAACTTAAAACTATATTATCTGCTTGGGTCAGATTGAAGCTTAGCAATTGAAATAACACACAATGTGTTATAGTAAAACCCAGACAAACAAGAGCTTGACAGATGAGCTTTTAGTGCAAAATATAACCAAGACTGTAATTGATTCATAGAGTGAGGTTATTGTTTTCCATAAGAACTCACCCTTTTCACTATTTGCACTTCTTTTTACCTCCATGGTTTCTATTCACATTAAATGAAAGAACACCAAAGCTCATAGTTTTCTCCTGCAAAGGCTACTTATTGTTTGACAAGAACAGGCAGTGGTTTCTCTGTGGAGCTAACTGGCTGCCTTGCTGTGCACATAGAGCTGCCGTGTGGTGATGAGCTTTAGATAAATAGTGGAAGTTCTTTAACTTTATCAGGGTATACTTTCAAATGATGCCGGAGCCTCATTTAATCTTTGCCAGTGAAGAAAATCTCTGACATATTAAAAATTATAGAACATTATTGTTTACCTGTTCTTTAAGATGCTAAAGGCATTCTTTCAAGAAACATTAATGCAAGCTGCCTCTAGTGTAAGAGTAGCACAGGATTGTGTACATCCATTTAAATATACTAATAATATTTAATTTATATTTGGATCCAGAAAATATTTATTATCCAAAAAATGTAACAGTGAATACAGTAAATCTTAGAAAGATTAATAACCTCAACATTACATATCTGCTGAGGTTTTTTTTGACAGTGTATATGCAGAAGGAATGTTGCAGTTGTTTTTCAAGAGAATATGAGTTTCAGAGGAATATGATAGGATATGAAGTTGGGGAGCTGTTTAGAAGTTCTTGTGTATAAAAGTAGCATATTAATATAGCAAATTAAGATGAAGAGTATATTTTATCCTGGTTAGAAAGCGTGCATAAAAATTGTTAAATTCAAAATGTGAAAAAAATCAAGGACATCCTCAAAAAAAAAATTGCTGCCACTCAGAATGCTTAACAGGATGAATGTCTCGGGGCTGGAGGAAGGCATCTACCACACACAACAGGATAAAAGGGAGATAGCAAGCACAACATAATTGTCACGGTGCAAGTAGCTATGGATATAAATGGCAACTAATT
Organism: Acomys russatus; assembly: GCF_903995435.1. Classification (NCBI taxonomy): domain Eukaryota; kingdom Metazoa; phylum Chordata; class Mammalia; order Rodentia; family Muridae; genus Acomys; species Acomys russatus. The sequence goes on along the minus strand of NC_067166.1, from coordinate 3,816,034 downwards.
ATTTCAATGGTCCTTAAACTTTACAAAAATATATTGGTTTTGCAAGTACAGTCTAGAATACATACAACTATTTGAAGACTACACAGATGCTTGTATGTATGTATATATGTCACAAAGGTCTTGCTGTTATACGTGTTACAGATGTTTCTTAGTAATGCTGTATAATTTCAATGCTAATAAATTTTAGGTCAGAAGTAAAATAACTTGATAGTTGTTGGGCACATTAGGAAAACCAGTGTTTAATAGACTTGCAGTTTCGTGTTTGAGAATGACAGTGCTCTCCTCCTCCCTGGATCTTCAGATTTAGAGAATCTTATTCAAAGATTTGGAGAATGCTTTCCCACCACTAGCCTCCAGCACGTTGGGGACTTTCACATAGACTGTGATTCTCATGTATACAATGTAATGTCCGGCCTTTACAAATGCAATATCTAGTCTTTTTTTTTTTTTTTTTTTTTTTTTTTAGTTTTTTACTTCTTATTTCAAGCAATGATCATATAGAAAGGTATGTCTAGGTAACTTGAAGTGTTACACTTAGCAACTGGTTAGAAATTGGTATATTCCTTTTCTTGTGATGAAGGAAAGTATGTTTTATACATAAATAAAGTAACAACTAAGTACAGAAAGAAGAAGAAAATAAAGAAATTTCAAGAAAACAATTATATCCACATTTATCTTCAAAATAGTGCCACATTAATTTTTATTTTTTCTTAAATACATCTCTGTTAGACCCATTAAAATGCTTCATTTATACCCCAAGTTATGCTGTCTTCACTCCTACATCTTGGAATGTGCTCTTTCCATTAGTCCTTTCTGCTTGCCTAGTGGACCTTAAGATATAGAAATTCAGACTCAGGACAAAGCCTAATTCTTGATACTTTAAAAAAAACTGAAGAAGAAGGAAAAGGAGAATCATTAGAAGTTTTAACTTAACATACTTTTGTTGACTCAGAAGATAGGGATAACCATATGGCAAAACATTCCAAGCAGAAAAACTCAGAGGAGGTGGAGGAAAGTCCAAGGTATACCTCAGTGTGGGGAGGAGAGGAAGACATGAAATCTCACCCTTATAATTGAGGAAAGTACATTTTCTATAGGAGTGTAGCCCTAGGTAGGTCAACCAGACTCCAGTGGAAAGCCACATAGCCATGAATATATAATATATAATATATAAGGATTTTGAATTGAACACCATGAATTTACCAAAAAAAGGAAAAAAAAGAGGGGGAGACATGGCAGGTAAAGAAGGATGAGCAGACCAGGGAAAGCAAGGCAATAGTGAACATGATTAAAGCACATTATAAAACATCCTCAAGGAACTAATAAAAATAAAGGAAAAATACTAACCAGTGTATATAAAATGGGAAAAGATCAAAAGTATTTGGTATAGCTTACACTAAAGGGGAAAAAAGCACTCAACTGCTATAAAATGTATCCACTATTTTAATTCTAAATTTTAATGCCTTTCTGAAGCTGGATGATGTGATCTGTAAGTGTCAATATAAAAAAAAAAAAAAAAAAAAAAAAAAAAAACACCAGTTTTGAAGGAAAGAAAGAGCAGATATATTTAGCCACATTTAAATAGTGATAATATAAGAATCTTATACCACTGACAATAAGTGATACAACAACAGAAATACAGACATGACGCAATGTCAAAGAAAAAAGGAATAAGCTCCCATATCCAGGCAACGGTATTCATAAGTTCACATTGTAAAAGAAAGCAGGTAATCTCTTAGATCAGTGGCTTTGGAACAATTATCTTCCCTATGTAACAACAATAAAAAAATCAAATTATATCTCTAATTTCCATCATACATGTAAAATAGTTAAGGTTTCTCAAAAATTTAAATAGCTAATGAACTTTAAACTCTTTTTTAAATTTAAGTGTTTTTTAAAATTATAATTTACTCACATTATGTCCCAATTGTTATCCTCTCACTCTTTTCTTCGTGTTCCCACCCTCCCTCCCCCCTACCCCCCTCACACACACACCCTTGCTTCCACCCTGTTCCCCTCCCCTAGACCTCTGACAGGGGCAGCCCTCCTCCCCCACCATCTGACCTCAGCCTGTCAGGTCTCATTATTATAGCCAGTAGCCTCTTCCTTTGTGTGCCCTCGGGCCTCCCCACCAAGGGGCAGTGATCAAATCGCTGGCACCAGAGTTCAGGTCAGAGGCAGTCCTTGCTCTCCATCCCCACCAGCCCCCATGAGGAGAATGAGCTGTCCATCAGCTCCATCTGAACAGGGAGTCTAGGTTCTTTGCTCACAGTGTCCTTGGTTTGTGCATCAGTGTGTTCAGGTACCCTTGGGTCCAGATCCTCCAGCCTTGATGGTTCCCCTGTGGAGCTCCTGACCCCTCCAGGTCTTTCCATCCCTCTTCTCTTCCATACCACTCTCAGTGCTCTGCCCAGAGCCCAGCTGCAAGTCTCAGCATCTGTGCCAATCCCCTGGGTGGAGTCTCTCAGTGGACATCTATGTTGGGCTAATATTCACTTATAAGTGAGTATACACTATGGGTGTCTTTCTGGGTCTGGGTTATATCACGCAGGATGATCTTTTCTAGTTCCACTCATTTGCCTGCAAATTTCAAGATTTTCTTGTTTTTAGCATCTGAGTAGTATTCCATTGTGTAAGTGTACCACAGTTTCTTTATCCATTCTTTGGTTGAGAGACATCTATGTTGTTTCAAGATTATGGCTATTATGAGTAGAGTTGCTATGAACATGGTTGAGGAAATGTCTTTGTTGTATGGTGGCATATTCCCAGGAGTGGTATAGCTGGGTCTTGAGATAGCACTATACCAAATGTTCTGAGAAAGTGCCAGATTGATTTCTAAAGTGGTTGTACAAATTGGTACTCTCACCAGCAATGGAGGAGTGTTCCCCTTCGTCCACATCCTTGACAGCATGCGTTGCCACTTGAGTTTTTGATCTTAGCCATTTGGAATAGGTATAAGATTGGAATCTCAGAGTCATTTTGACTTGCATTTCCCTGATGACTAAGGTCACTGAGAATTTCTTTAAGTGTTTCTCGGCCATTTTTAATTGGAATTACATGGGGAGTATTTCACTATACAATGCAGTGGATTTGTCTAAGATTAAATGAAATACTGGAATTAAATATGGAATGTTAAATATTCCAACTTTGTGTCAATACTTTGTGCAACAACCATTAGAAATAATTCGAAACCAATTTCCTCAATCTGTATTTCTGGTTTTGTTTTGTCATCTTACTGTATTCCATTTTTAAAAAGATAGGAAGAAAGACTGATGAGTTACAAAGCCCAGAAGCATCAATAAATTCTATGGTTCTGGAAAGGACTGCAGAGTTGGCTGTACAACTAGAGAATTTGTAGGTTGAGGTTGAAGCATTTGAAAAACAAAAAGCACCGTTGATAAAGGGAAAACACCTGGTACCGGAGTCAGACTCCCCCCCAATTGCCACCCTGCCCTGCTCTACGCACTGGGTATTCATTCAGAGCACCTGTGTGAGGAAGCGGGCAGGGAAAACTGGAAGCTGGAAAGGCAGAAGGGTTCCAGAAGAATTGAAAGCTGGACATGTTAAAAGGGCTTTGGAGGCCGGTGTACCACTGGAGGAATTCTCTATAATAATAATTGACTTAAAACATTGTTTTTCCACAATACCCTTGCATGAGCAGAAAAGGTGAAGTTTGCTTTCTCAGTACTTACTCTGAAGAATAGCGGTCCAATAAAGAGATGCCATTGGAAGGTACTTCCATAGGGAATGTTAAATAGAGGTACACAGACAGCATTGGCTTTTCCAGGCTTTGTGCAACATATCCCTTCTAGTGATGGTGGTGAGGCTCATGGTGAGATGGTATGGCGTCCAGTAGATATTGTAGATTTAAAGCATTTTAACGAGTAAAGTATGGAATGCATTCATCTTTCGTTAAACAGATGTTAAGTAACTGGGCTATGCAGTACAGACTTATTTCCCAAGATTGGAAGGGATTGGTGTCATCTGCGTTAGAAGCTGCTCAACAGTTTCAGTGGTTATTGTGGTGGCGAAATGAAGCTACAGAAATAGTACGACAAAAATCTAACTAAGGGGCTAAATGTTGTTAAAGATCAATTGCTTGGTGAAGGGCGCTATGCTCACTCATGAGAACAAGCCTGGCTAGCTCAGTCGGCAGAGCGTGAGACTCTTAATCTCACTGTTGTAGGTTCAAGCCCCACTTTGGGTGCCAACTGTTGGCATACGTTTAACCAACTATTTTTATTTTGGGTTTCTTAAATCTCTTCCTCCCTACTCGACCCCAATCCCTTCCAACATTCCAACACCAGGCAGGGGAGAAAGAAGGTTAGTAGGGAGAGGGGGGCAGAGTTTTCCTTAGCTGCCTTCTGCTGTTTAGGATCAGTTGGGTTCCTTGGGGCAAGTCCAATGCTTGTTTCTTATCGTCACACTGCAGCCACAGCAACCAGGAACAGCAGAGGCAGCAACAGCAGCCTTCTTCTTTCCCAGAGCCTGCAGCCTCTCTTCGTGTCTGGCATTTATCCCCACTGACAAAGACCACGCCCCCACGAGGTGTTTCACAGCTGAGAATCATCACGCACCCTCTTAGGAGGCAATTATCAGCCGTGGACAAACTGGAGGCAGCCCCACGGATTGAAACAAAAGCATGTTTACATGTAAACCAAATCTCCTACAACATACATCAACAATACAAAGGTGGACCTTCTAATATTTCATAGACAGGTTTTTAAATCAAGCGTATTTTACCTTCTAAAATCCATAAAGGACTTCCACAAAGAAAGATGGAAAAGGTTAAGGACAGTCCAGAAAATAGCAACATGGCCAAAATAAAAGAACAGACACAAATAAAAGATGGTCTCATGGCTCAAGCCAGCAAAATAGAATCAACTTTTGCAGAAAGCAAACAGATACATCTATACTATACTTTGAATAATCACTCTTACAAAAACCCAAAGTCTAAAATAAGACTATTGATTGGCCATAGAGCATTGCTAAGGCTGTAGAGGGGACAGTAGAGTCAACATTTGTTGACATTGGAGACAAAACCAGGGAGTAATATTTAAGCCACACTGAACATAAGAAGTACCCTTCAGTTCCTTCAGAGCAGAGGCCACAAGGTAACAGCTGCATTGAGGCTGCATGTAAAAATTCTGTGTGAAAAATATCTTTAAATTATTCACAGACCTATCAAACCATTCATGGATAAATAAGACATGGTATGACACATTCAAACATAAAATAATAGAATAACCTAAGTATATCGCTATATATGAATAGCCAAGTATTTTAGAAGAGTAACACATAATATGAGATATTTATGTTTAGGAAAATAGAGCATATAAAATATTATTTATGTTATCAAAGTATTGCTTTGAATTGCAACAAATGAAATTCAACATCATGCTGTCTTTTAAAAGAAAAGGAAATGCTAAGCCTTGGAAAAATAAAAGTTATTTTTCCGCTATTCAGTGACTTGGATTTTACTTCTTACTTTCAGAAGAAGAAATGTCTAAAGCAATTCTGACCAAAGTCCCATTTCTTTGTTTGGTCATTTGGTAGATAGCAGTTTGCATAGTATTACTATTATAACTTTTCAGATTAAAAGATTAACAGTGCGGTCATCTGCACCGCCATTCTATTCAGTAAAATATGCTTTAAGCGGAGCTTGCCATGTTTGTCATGACTTGAATCTTTGAAAGGTTGCTCTCAGTTATTACTAACAATGATGACCAGGTAACGTACAGTGCTTATGAGGCAGCCTCAGTTCCACCTAGAATACCGAGAGTACGGGGGCCATAAGTAAGTATGAGGCCAATACAGACCTTCTGATAAGAGTTCAATGGACACACAAGTCCCTCTAAAGACCCAAGACAGGGTTCTAAAGACAGATCTTGATTTGCATTAAGGAAAGACTCACCACTGTTCTTAGTTGGAGGCAGCAAGCACATCACATCAGCCACATTTATGTAACTGACAGGAACTCAATAATACCCAGCCACACTCTAATAATTAGCTCAGGCTGAGAAAGCACCAAAGAGGGGATAAAGGTCTTTATTCCACACCAATCAGGAAGCAGCCAGGTCCCACTGTGAAGGAGGAATTGCACTGTCAGACTTGTAGGCTCCTGAGAAAAGATACAAGCATATGTCCTTGGAGAATTTCAAGCCCTTTATCTTACCTTTCCTTTCCTGACCCCAAAATGCTGTCTTTGCCCCAATTTCTATTTGAATAATTATGAATGAAACTCAGGACAAAATGCCTTTGGAATTTTTGATTTATTGAATTCTAAAAAACAAAACAAAACAAAACAAAAAAAAAAACCAATACTCTGTCATAGTACTGAATAGGCAAGAAATTAATTATTTGCTATTTAGGGCTTTGTTTTTTTCTTAAAGTATAACCTTAACTGGAGTAATTACTACTGGAAGTCAGGAACCTAAAGTGGTCAGAATTATATTTCTTGTTCAATTCAGTAATTGTACTTGTATTAATAACAGCATTTGTCTGCGGAGCTCCAGACATTTCATTTTGTTAGGAATTGTTAAAGCCCAATCTAATGTCATTAATGCATGCAGCAAAACAAAGGAGTAAAGGGGCTTTCAAAGGAGAGACTCGGATGGGAGGAATGTAGGAGAAAACAATTCTACAGATTCTACAGATTCTTTGATGAAAATGTTATGAGAGAAATGAAATACTGCTTTTTTTTTTTTAATCCAGTGTTGCCTTCCTCCTCATTCTAAAAAAAAACCCACATGACTTTTTTCCACTAATACTCAGGGTTACATAATTTCACACTTAATTTCTTTCATATTCCTGAAAGAAACTGAGTTGACCGACATGAGTGTGACCCATGACAAGGTTTGACAGCTTTTTGGCTGATGTGTATAATTAAAAAGAAGAAGAAAAGAAAAGAAAAGAAATACTGTGAGTTAAGAACTAGGCACTTTCTCCTATGCTGAGAAATTCTTTGCCTCCCTCTCATTAATTCACTGAACATACAAATTTTAAAGGTGTATGTTTACAAATATTTTGTTGTGTTTCTCATGCTATTAGTGTTCTCAACCCTTCTCCTTCCAGGTTTCTATGGCAACCAGGGTACTGAACATTCATTAGAAAGAAGTTCTGTTTAATTGATCTACTAATGCGTTGCTTAATAGTAACTGTTAAGCAGTCTTTTGTCTCCAGGTCATATTTAGGGTTCATGTATTTGCATAAAAACATCTCATTAACTCAAACCAATTATTAATAGTAATTTTCTTTCTTTAGTTTTAAATAACTAAATGCTCATTGAGCATTGCTGAATAGCAAATATTTGTAGCTTTCAGACTGCACTTGCTATCTTGGGTCTGGCTTGCTTTATTTCTGTGAGCAATAAGAAAATTATACAGCTTGAAACGTTTGATCTGAGAGAAAAATAAGGTGTCTCTCACTGTTAAATTTAGGCAGCCAAAAAGCAACTCTAGATCATATTGTGTACTTTATAACAACAGTAGTTAGCTGTTGTTTCAATAACAAAGTATATAAGATGTGAATATAAAATTCCTACTAGAACAATTTTTAGTTCGCAAAAGAGATCCTGGCACTGTTGTATATTTATACATCTATGGAAACTTTTTAAAAATATTTTAAACATTTAATGATAACTTAATAAAAGATCCATTGCATCAGTCATTGGCCAGTGCAACCAATAAGTATTAAGGGGATTTGCACATACAAAACCAGTTAATACAAGAGTCAAGACAGGTTGATTAATAAAAGTCTGATGAACTTGTATTTGCATGACAACACGAATTTGGCATTATCTACTTTTACTTATTTACTTTTATTTATTTTGGGTATTTTGCCAACATATAAGTCTATGTACCCAATTCATCTGTGAATGTAGACATTTTTAAAAGCCTATTTTCTTTTCTTAAATATATTTATTTATTTATTAGCATGATAATAATATTTATTTCTCACTATTCCATTGGTAGAGGCTACTTAGATGGAAACAGGTTGATTATATCGTGATGATTGCTGATTCTGAGTGTTAAATATATTGTTTTTTAATTATTTTACTTTTGTACAAATACATTTATATTGTCAAACATATATACAATAGATTACTTTTGGCAAGAAGAACCCTGACACAATCAGGAATTATATAAATGTACATTCTCAGTGTTTTGGCTATTTGTATTTGACAGCCTTGAAGAAGACATCTTTCCTATCTTAGTGCATCTAAATTTAACATTTTATACGTAACTCTAAAAAGATTTTTAAGTGAAATAAAAATGTTACATCATTTAGATTTTAGCAAAAAAAAAAAAAATACTAGCAGTACACAGCAGAGCACTTAGAAATGATATTATTTTATGGATAAAGTGTGTTTACAGAGTTTTCTGCCTTTCTATATGTATGAGAGAGTGATTGTCTACACATGCACTTTGAAAAGCATGGTTTACATATTAAGCGATATAAACTACATAGTATATGTCTTTAGCAAATGTTAACTCTAAAGACTTTAATAAACAGATTCATTCTCAATACATTTATTACTGCTTCAATTAAATAATATTTGCTTATAGAAATAAAATGGAGAAAATTTTGAACACCAAATATTCTCATTTTGGGTCAAAACTCTTCATTAGCGTATGAATTTTGTTTATTCATATTGACTTCAAATTTTCCAAACTATGAATTTAGGCCTTTTTAAGTGCGCCTGTGCCATGCTTACATCCAGCCCATCTCTTGAATCCATAAATGCAAATCGTTGTTTTAATCAGGTCGTGTGCTTACAAATACACTATAGTACAGTTTACAAAAGAGAGTCACATCATCTTATCAAACTCCCAGAAAATGTAATTAACATTTTCTTTCTCTAGCTTTCCTTTTTTCTGAATCCTTGACCTCTGTGTACCTTTGCTGGAACATTAATAGCATTAACATTATGCTGTGATTAAAAGGCTACAGGAAACAACAACGCTGCTCGACGAGGTATTTTTACAATTCTTTTTTATGTCATTCAGCTGAGAATGGATATCCTTTGAACTTTTGCAAGTTAAGTGAATGTTCATTGGATGCTTTTTCTATCAAATTTCTGTTCGCTGTGTGATAGATGTCTCTACTTTACAGGGTGAAGCATTAATTTAAATTCACACTACTACCATACCTATAATTTTGCTAAGTAATCTTCATACACTTACTGCGTAAACTTCAAAGTTAATTTAGAAAGTAGGATAAAAATATGTCTGAATGCAAAATTTTTTCACTCTGCTTGATTAAAACTATTTTGACACATAAATATTAGATACAGTTGAGTAAATGATAGCAAAAATATTAGGTATTAATTATATTACATGCAAAACAAATTCTCTAAGCCTGGAGGTGCATTGTCATGTGTGAGACTATGCCAGCTAAAAATGGTATTATAAGTTTAACTTAATGCGGTAAATGGTGTGCAGTCTTAGTATCGCTTGGGATCGTTTTTTACTTGTAGAAAATAAATATGGACTGTTATTTTTAGTTATCATGGTTTTCGCTAACTAACTCCAAGGGGTTCAAAGGTGAAATAGTACCATGTAATTGTGTTAAAATTTAGAATGTTTATGACTTTAAGATTCAAATTCCCAAATGATTTATGATCTTTGTGTTTGAACAGTTACTATTTTCTTTTTAAAGCCAACTTGTTTTCAGTACACATTGACATATAGGTGAGTGGGAGGGTTAATATAAAGGAACATGAATTCAAAAATCTGCATATATAACAATTGAGTTGTAATCTGAATAAATTAATAAAGTAAAGATAAAAAATTTAAAAGTCTGTATATAAAACTAATATATTGCAGCCAAGTAACCATTTAATCCTTGGAGAGATAATAAAATGCTATCCTTCCAATGTGGTACAAAAGAAGACTGAAGAGAGACTGAAAATAAAAATATTAAGCAGGGCGTGGAGTACTGGAAGAAGGAGAGAATGGAAAACCAAGAACAGAAGGAGAGCCATCATGGAAACCCATTAGTTATGAATTTAATTTGAAAATATAAATTTTTAAAAGACTGAACTAGCCTGAGTGGAAAATGCTATTGGTGGAAGACATAGGTGTGCTTTTGTTTGTTTGTTTTAAATCAGAATGCCAGGCATGGCACCCCTTCCTAGGTTAAAGAGGCCCCAGAGATCTCCAGAACACCACGGACTGTTGCCACTGCTACTGTTACCTTCCATTATGGTGAGGTAAGGTCCTAATTGCTGAAGAATGTAGAGAAATCAATCTGGAACTGGCTGGGAAACCTCCGTGATGGTTCATTTCACAGTTGTGGGAGGTGTTAAAGGTTCCAGAGAGGAAAAGGCCCCAGTGTTCTTACCCACCTCTAACACTGTATGTACACTGCAATGCTGACCTGGCAACCAAGAAACGCCCAGTAGTGCAACGGCAGTCTAAGTGCGATGGGGACACCAACTTCTGTCTGATTGGATCTGAGGCCTGTTACCCAGGAGAGAATTGTATGCCCAGTACTGTAAACCTGATTTAAAAAAAAAAAAAATAGGTGCAGGAGGTCATAGGCACAATGGACAAGCTTGCTACTACTGTTCTGTCAAACACTCAGGCAGGCTTCTCAGTGTGCTTATACATACTGAACTGGGGAGCTCTCTCTCTCTCTCTCTCTCTCTCTCTCTCTCTCTCTCTCTCTCTCTCTCTCTCTCTCTCTCTCTCTCTCACACCTTTGCCAGATAAACTTTCTTCAACAGTCAGCCGTCAATTCAGAGACTCATAGCTGGTCATGAGTACATATTTGAAATTTTCAAACAGTAGTTTTCTAAATGTCAAAAGTAAAATCCTGTAAAACTTACAAAAGAAGTTAATATGTCCATACTATGAAAACAATGTTATAAATAGTGAAATTTAAAAAGGCTAAAATACAAAACATGAATGGACTTCTTTAAAGAAGTGTTTACCTTTATGATACACTTTCCTACTAAATTTCTTTCTAAGTCCTCACACGTTATAATTAGTCGTTAAGCCATATTATGCATCAAGAATTGTTATAGGAATGTACAAATGAACTGACACACAGGACTACATTCCACCTCGTGGGCGTTACTAGTTTAATACAGGATTTTATATTACTATTAGTTTGTAAGTCTGAAACCAACTAACTCTCTGCTAGGAACATATCACCTTTTTTTTTTTTTTTTTTCATAGTTTCCCATGTACCACAGTGGAGTTATTTTAATTAGAAGGCTTCACTGAGCAGTGAGAGAAAGGAATACTCAGCCATCTAGAAGACAGATTGTCAGGGAGTACAGCTGGAGCTGAAGGCATCATACCCACATCTGATCTTTATTGGAAGTGTTCAAAGTCTTGTACTGAATACTGGAATTTTCTCACAATAGCACTCCAATAGAAGAGGAACAAATAGTGGTTTGTAGATTTTACAACATAGCTCCAGAAATCCCATTGTACTGCTTATTGGTATTTTCTTGATCAACCATGTCACAATTCATGGGCAAAGAGAAAAACAATTTATATCCATCATGCTACATTCTTACCACATGTAAGATATGGTCACCAAGAAAGCAACCAAAATCCTACCCAATCCTCCTTAAAGGAAATGGGGCGTCATTCTCCGAAAGTTCCTTCTTCCTGATTTGGGACGAATAATAACTTTGTAGGGGCCCAAATGAAATTGAGGGAATGGTTAAACAAGCTACGAATAGCATTTGTGATCTAGTTTCTAAATGTTGAGAAATTTCAGGCTTAATTAGAGCCCCGTGTAGGACAGTCTGAAATGCTGGATCAATTGGGATTGGAAGCTTTCTTCAAAGGTGCCCTGGGAGCTGTCTTGTTCTGACGAGGAGCAGCAATTGGAGCACTTGGTGCTGGAACACGAAGAACACAGGATGTCAGCGTCCAGCATGCTGAGAGGAATGAATCCTGTCACATCTGATGCAATGTCAGTGTCCAGTTCTTTTGTTTTGAAAGCATGTAATTTCTCAGAAGCATTATACAGCCCAAAAATTGTAAATATATAAGGTGTGCATGATGCACAGAACAATTCAGGCTGCTTTTCTGCACTTTGTATGAGCAGGAAAATAAGACCTCTGTAAATCTTCATTCATTCCATAGGAAGAATGGCATCTAACAGTAATTCATATGGGTTCTGTAGCCAACAAGAAGCATTGTCTATGCCTAGACATTCATTAGCAATATAAGTTGCTGGCTTGTTCTGCAGTTTAAATTCTTCACATTCATATTGTATCCCCTCTCTTTCTCCCCACCCTCCTCCTCCCCTCTCCCTCCCTCCCCTAGTCTTCAGAAAAGCTCCAATGTTATAGATAGTTTATGGTGACTACACAGGTAGGAAACTCTCTCTGTCATCTTCTCACTTGAAAAACTACTAACCTGCCCTCCCGGCAGACTCAGGTGATCAAGTTTATTCCTTCTCAAGTCTCTGATGGAGTTGAAGATCAGGTAGTTTAGTTTTACAATTAAGTTTAGTTTTTTATGGGTTGAGATGTTTTTAGGTCTAGATATATGTTTTAGTTAATAATGACAAGATGTGATGGAGACTGACTTACAATCAGAATTTTAGAAGCACCAAGATAAGAAAGATTCGTTCTTCAAGGCTGCCAAATACAAATAGCCAAAACACTAAGAATGTAACACATATAATTCCTGATTGTGCCATGTTTCTTCTTGATGTAGGTAATTTATTGTATATATGTGTAAAACTATAAATGTATATGTAAAAATATTTAATAAAAAAAGTGGTCAGCACTCTGGAGGACATTGCAACACCCAATTCTCATTGTATCACAGTAATAGACTCAGGTCTGAAGAGCCAGGATATCAACTGTCTATGTACAATTCTACTAAGAATTATGCTCCTTAGGTGAAGTTTATATATAAAAATTTGTTCAGAAGAATAGAGAGTGGACAGGATGAATTATGTGGCTCTCCGCTCCCTGTAATCTATATGCAAGCAGTGAGCGCATTCATTCGATAGTGACAAAATCAGAACCATGCTGATACTCCATCCTTTCCTTCCCAGTGAACCGATCTCAGTCTCATCAGTGAGCCATGGGAACTGAACATTTTTCTTGGCTTGCTGTTCTGTCATGGAGCAGTTGTTGGTGCTGGCTTCTTTTGCTGTGTTTCTTGAAATGTAGTTCATCTTCTTATAAATTCTACTCCAATTCATGTGTCAAACACTTTCCATTGAGTCCTTGCAACTCTCCTTCCTTTTCTCTCTCCCACAGCTGTTCTCTCTTTCTCTTACACAAGACTACGTTCTCATTGACTTGTGTTAGGCAACCACAATCTAAACATTAACATCTACTACCTAATATTGAGAAATGTTTGCCATTTCCAATGTAGCAAGTGTGTACTACAAATGTTAATTATTAGGTCCTTTTCATTTGATTTCCTCTGGCTTTTGTCTAGCAATATTTACTCAATGCAGACATTTTCCACAAATCCTAATTAAGGACTTTAATTGTCTTTTTAAAAATATATTTTATTAATTTATTCATATTACATCTCAACTGTTATCCCATCCCTTGTATCCTTCCATTCCTCCCTCCCATTTTCCCCTTACTCCCCTCCCCTGTGACTGAGGGGGACCTTCTCCCCCTGTATATGCTCATAGGGTATCAAGTCTCTTCTTGGTAGCCTGCTATCCTTCCTCTGAGTGCTACCAGGCTTCCCCATCAAGGGGACATGGTCAAATATGGGGCACCAGAGTCCTTGTGAAAGTCAGACCCGACTCTCCACTCAACTGTGGAAAATGTCATGCCAAGTTATCACAAGTGACAATGTAGTCAGTACTTCAGGATAGCATAACATGAATGATTAATTTATTCCCCTTATATTTCTCTATACTTCCTCTTCCTATCTCAACTTCTGTAGTAAATATATTGTTTCATTTTAACCAGCTTTTCAAGTAAATTACCTTATACACTGAGATAGCCTGGATGTACTGTGATATCAGATAACTCACAACCTTCTATACCCAACTCCATTCATCACTCATTGTTCATGTTCTTACAAGGGCGACTGAGTTTAATTAGATCAAGTAACTTGTTCTCTGTCCCCACGGCCAGGCTCCACACTCTGCAATGTGGATTGGATCTTTGTTTGGTCATGCAAATAAACCAAACATGCTGTCTCTAAAAGATTCTGCCTCGAAATAATCTACATCTCTCTTCATAATGCTTTAGGCAAATTAAATCATAAAGCCAAAGTAAATACAAGAAAATAGAGAAGCTCATCAGTCACTTTACATGCGGTGAGGTGTGTTGTGAAAGGGCCTTAGTAATAAGAAATAATTTGTGCTTTTAGCCCCATTTTCCTGATGAAATTAATATCTTTTCTATTCCTGTGACTGTTTCTCTGTTTCCTATTTACCTTTTATTAACCAAAACCCCAGCAGAATTGTCAGCTGTCTAGGGCTCTAAACATTCAAGCATATAAATATCATACTGATTTCATTTTATTCCAAATACTCCCCAGGGGCCAATACTGGTCCAATCTGCATGTTGCTGTTTCTGTCAGGATGAGTAGATACCTTCTGGGTTGCCCTTCGGCATTTTTACTATTTTGTTCCTCAGTTTCTTGTGGCCATATAATTCTTATTCTTTAGTAACTTCCTGGTTTCCTTGGTACTGCCCTCCAGGACAGTGTTTCCTTGGTACTGCCCTCCAGGACAGTGTTTCCTTGGTACTGCCCTCCAGGACAGTGTTTGGAAAAAGGTGCATATGAAAAAATACTGAGGCAGTAGCAAGATAAACATGTCTTTCTGGTTCAGTCACTCATGATTGCAATTTAAAGAGTTTTACAATTTTAGGGTTGAAGACCTTTAATTTTAGAATATTAAAATCTTGTCCCAGTGTCTTTTTCTCTCTATTTTTTTTTTAAAGTCTGAGGTCAATACAATCCCCTATTCTAAAGAGTTTTGAAAGTGCTCCACAAAGTATCCTGGGGCTAGGATTCAATCTAGAAATGTAAACATTTCAATGTGTGGGTTTTTTTTTTCATTTTGAAAATAAATTTTCTCAAACTTTTTTTTTTTTTTATCATTTACCCTCTCTTATTTCTATAATCTTTCTTTGTGAAATTCTTCCTATGCATTTGTTAGGTTTTCTAAAGGATTTTTTTAATGTCTTACCTACAGCTTTTCTATTAGTCACTTTTCTAAATTACTTTCATTACTGCTAAGTGTGTGTGCATGCACACGTGTGTGTGTGTGTGTGTGTGTGTGTGTGTGTGTGCGCATGCGCACGCATGCTTCAGGTGATTGGGTGCGAGAGACATATAAAGCTAAGCATGATTAAAAAACCCTTGGACAGACACCTCACCCAAGGGGAGAAAAGATATGTAGAATACATGGAGATATGTTCCACCTCCTGTATGATTAGGGAAATGAATATTAACTAATAAGACACCAACCTCTTCAGGTAGCCCAAGATCAGAGCTCATCAAGAGCGAATGTTGCCAAGGCTGTGCAGCAGCAGGAACTCCCATTTACTGCTGATGTGGATGGGAAGGCGCAGCCACTATGGAAGACAGCTGCAGGCTTCAGACAGAACTACCTGTACTCTCAGCAAGGGATCTCATAGGTGATCTGGGGTGAGGCTTTGTTGCTCTAATAGTGCACCTGTCCCCTGTCTCTGGGCTTTGAGCCTTGACCCCTTGTTTAATTTTTATTAGGACTAAAACTTCCTTAGTAGTTAAAGAAGAACCAAATGTGGCGTGTTTTGATTTGTCTAATTGCAGTCCAACATAAAATACTGAACTAAAAATGGCCTTGCCTAGGTTCTTCACATCTTTCCTTGATTAACCACAATATTTTAATATCTGTAGTCTAAACCCAAGAAAAAATTGGGATGAGACATTATCTATGAGGAGACAAAGAGCATTTTGCTAAGTTTACGAATAATTCTTTAGTAAGATTTAAAATGGTTCTATTGTCTTAAATTATTAAAAGGATTGCAGTGCGTCTTATGTTAGTTCCTGGATCCAGGGGATTATTCCAATGGAAGTCTCACACAGTTTTCTTCTTGGAAGACATCATTTTCCATAATAATAATAAATGGACATAACTGAAAACAGGGTACCGCATCCACCTGTGCCACACATCTTCTTCTCCTTCAGGCACCTAATTCCTGACCTGAAATCCCAAGAATATAATGGTTGTCAGAAAAAAAAATCTCTAAACCCTCTTTTTACACTTTTCTTGCTTCAACTCCCAGTACCTCATAAGCTCATCCTTTCTGGAGTACAGCTCCTGGTGGGATTTACAGTGTATTTTAACAGTTCACCTACCAGGAAAGTGGGATAGAGGTGAGGACATCCTATTGGGACTCTAGGTGAGAAAACCATGGGAGAATGGGTAAATAGAAAGATCCAGAGGGTCCTAGAAACCTACAAGAGGAACATTACGATGGGCAGGTTTGCGCCCAGGGGTTCTGCTCAAACTATGGCACCAACCAAGGACAATACGTGCAGTAAACATCGAACCCCTACCCAGATCTATCCAATGGACAGGACATTCTCCACAGTTGAGTGGAGAGTGGGGACTGACTTTCACACGAACTCTGGTGCCCCATATTTGATTACGTTCCCTGGATGGGGAGGCCTGGTGGCACTCAGAGGAAGGACAGCAGGCTACCAAGAAGAGACTTGATACCCTATGAGCATATACAGGGAGAGGAGGCCCCCCTCAGTCACAGACATAGGACTGGTGCTACCAGTACTCAGGATAGGTCTTTCTTCTTCAGTTAAACCTTTGTGAAGAATCTGTCCTCACAGACATACCTATAAAGAAGTGTTTACAGATTGGTTATAAGTCCAGTCAAATTGACCATAAAGTTAGCTATAGCCACACTGCAGGGGAAGATGTGTAAGAAAAATACGTTTGTTCTCATCTCACCTTTTATAGCAAGTATAACAGTATATTTACAACTGTGATACAATGAGAGGATGACGGAAGCATAGAATTTAGGAGATTTCACAGCAAACGTAGAGCAGTAAGGCAAGTCTTGGGAATCAGATGAAGTGAAAGTGTGAATTTACGCAGTACATGCCAAAAGGCATAATTTCCTTTATATTTTGAAAAACATGAACTATTTAAATGCTACAATGCATGAAGGTATGGACATAACAGGAAAATCAAATAGGAAATTATCACTATCCCCAAATCCTAACCTTATAGGAAGTACCTCTTTAGAATTCCATGTGACTAAACCATGAACATGTTTTGTAGTTTGTATCTGATGCCATTCCCTCATCACAACAGTTTGAAGACCTTTTGATGCTGGTATGCCATGATCTCTCTCAATGTTTTAATATATCCATATTCACATTAATAGCAATTGGCAGTACTTCCTCACTATCGTAGCGCCTGTGAAATTATTATGTTTTTCTAGACAGGAAAGCATTGAAGAAAACTCTTTAAAATTGTGGTAAGGATGCAAAAGTGTAGCTCTCCACAATTGATAGCTTCTGGAATGGGTTCGAGTGGGGAAGGACTCAGAGCTTTCTTTACGGTGATGGCCACTGGGAGTTTTGACCATGTTCCAGTGACTATATGGGCAACACAAATTGGATTTGTGGTTTTTGTCCTTCTTTTTTTTGTGGGAGCATGGAAGCCACAAGGGAAGGCAACAACCCTGGAAGGACTGGCAAGTGAGTATGATTGGAGTGTAGGATGTGAAAGAGTCAATAAAAATATTGTGTTGACTCCTTCATTGCTGGTGGGAATGCAAACTAGTACAGCCACTATGGAAATCTATCTGGTGCTATCTCAGAAAAATGGGAATAGGGCTTCCTCAAGACCCAGCTATTCCACTCCTTGGAATATACCCAGAAGATGCTCCAGCACACAACAAGAAAACTTGCTCAGCCATGTTCATAGCAACCTTATTCATAAATAGCCAGAACATGGAAACCGCCTAAGTGTCCCTCAGTAGAAGAATGGATAAAGAAACTGTGGTACATATACACTATGGAATACTATTCAGCTATTAAAAACAAGGAATTCTCAAAATTTGTGGATAAATGGATTGAGCTAGAAATGATCATAATGAGTGAGTTAACCCAGAAGCAGAAAGACTCAAATGGTATATACTCACTTATATCTGCATATTAGCCCAAGGGGCATGTCCCACGAAAGCCTTCACTTGCCAGGAAACTGGGACAGAGGGGAGGACATCCTATTGGGACTCTAGATGAGAGAAGCATGGGAGAATGGCAAAGTAGAAGGATCCAGGGGGTCCTAGAAACCTACAAGTAGAACATTATGATAGGCAGATTTGGGCCCAGGGGTCCCGCTCAAACTAAGGCACCAGCCAAGGACAATACAGGCGGTAAACTTTAAACCCCTACCCAGATCTAGCCAATGGTCAGACCATTCTCCACAGTTGAGTGGAGAGTGGGATATGACTTTCACACGTACTCTGGTGCCTCATATTTGATCATGTCCCCTGGATGGGGAGGCCTGGTGGCACTCAGAGGAAGGATAGCAGGGTACCAAGAAGAGAATTGATACCCTATGAGCATATACAGGGGGAGGTGATCCCCCTCAGGAACAGTCATAGGGAAGAGGAATAAGGGGAAAATGGGAGGGAGGGAAGAATGGGAGGATACAAGGGATGGGATAACCATTGAAATGTAACAAGAATAAATTAATAAAAAAAATATTGTGTTGAGAAATAAATAAATCACAATAATAATACTGGAATCACAAAACAAAACACAAGAACAACATAAAAAAGGCACAATTTGTTCCATTCCATGATA
This sequence comes from Acomys russatus, assembly GCF_903995435.1. Lineage (NCBI taxonomy): Eukaryota > Metazoa > Chordata > Mammalia > Rodentia > Muridae > Acomys > Acomys russatus. Next base: position 3,797,255 of record NC_067166.1, on the reverse strand, counting down.
CAGCTACTGGCACACATGTAATACAACATCTGAGAAACAGGCATTTGAAAGCACAGAAGTTTGCTTAAGAAATAAGAAAATTCAGTGTGATTCTTGCACAGATGTATCACAAGTTTGCTTTTCAATTGAATTCAATAGTTTATTTGTTTAAATTTTAGTTGATTTTGCCCTCTAAATATGTTTATAAATTTATATGTCAATAATTTTAAATAGCATATAATTTGGTCTACCAACACAAAACGTATCAAAAGAGAGAGTTGACTTGCTCCCACCTGCTAGATTTAAAATTACTTTGCACACAATAGTGTTCATGTGCAATCCATATTTTATACCTGCCATAGGAGATTGAACCATTATAATTATACTTTTATGTCGATATGAATAAAGCAATGGAAGGCCATTGATCTGTGCTTTGAAAACATGACGTTAGTCATGACAACGAACTTGATACCCATTTGCATGAAATGTCCCTTGTCATCCTTTGTGGAGAAAGGGAAGCTGAAGTGATGAGTTCACCTGGTTCTGAGTCAAGACAAAGGATAGTAACCAGAGAGTTCCTCCACGGAAAATATATCATGGCTCATTTGGAAGCTGCTTTAAAGAAATTTCTGATACATTTCAATGAAAGCTGCAAAGAGAATTTTTTTCCCTGATGTGGTTGTCATCTCCGAGTCTTACTGCATCTATCTGCTAACCTAGTCCTGGGACATCCCAGCCTCCCTACGATCTAACCTAGGCCTACATTGCTTTCAGCCTCTGAGACTTACTGCTGAATAGGCTCACCCTTTCTAATTGTTTCTGAACTCTGGCTGCCTGGTTCATTCAACTCAGCTGTTCTGGATCAAAAGCCTCTGCAAGCTGATTGGCTCTTACTGGCCCCTCTCAGCTTCTTACTGAAATGCTCTCCTTGCCTTTCTTCTCATTCTCTAGCTTGTTCTGTCTTTACCTTTGTCTAGCTGGTTCTCTCTGCAACCTTTCTCTGTAAATCTATCCTGGTAAAAAAAAAAAGTCCCTCCTCTCTCTCCCTGTACTGTTCTTTTAAGTAGCTTCTCTTTCTTCTCTGTGGTCAAGGGAGCTGGGCAAATCCTATTCCATCAAATCTTTCTCTGATTTGTCTGTCTCTCAGGTAGAAAACACTTTCAAACAAGGGTGCATCCTTCTACAAACTAACTTTGCCTTTATTGTCAGAGATTAAAGGTGTGGACTAAAGGTATTTTTGCATTGCAGCAGGACCACACAGACCTAGTGGGTCTTTGCATGTGATCAGAGAGGCCATGTTGCTGGATTAAAGTTCCTCTCTAGAAAGCAAAGTATATATCCTCGTTACATTGCCTCACTGTGCCACTTACTGAGAACAGCACATAGCCCTTCTCCTCTTCTCAAATGCTGTTTAAAATGACAGGATACATTGGCAAATGAGAAGGAAAAAAATATACGAGGGAAAGAAAAACAACATCAGAAGTATCCCGGAACATTAAGGAGTCGCTGATGATGGAGTGTGCAGTACCTGCCTGGTAGGGAGACTGGTCAGGGCTCAGCGATTTACAGCCACGCGCAGGGAACACACAAAGCGTCACAGGAAATGGGCTTTCTCAGCAAGGAGATCACAAAGGCTCTAAGCTATGGAGAGCAGGAGATGAGATAGAGATCAGCAAGCCCTCTATCTGTTCATCCTGCAGCTAAAGGCGGGGGTGCATCTGCACGGAGATCCATTTTCATGGCAGCTGTCAGGGCGTTTTCACCAGGACAAGATGCACTGACAGATTTCCTCAAGCAGTGGAGAATAATCTCGGGAAGACTCAAAATTTGTGTCTACAGCAGAACAAAACAGAAAGCAAAAAGGGAGCAGCCATATTCATCTGTAGAGCTCCTTAAATCAGGGTTTCTGTGGTCAGAACTGTTATTCACTGAGTGGCTGCCCATTGCACTAAAATACTGTCCGGCCACCAGGAAAGATTAATCTATTTAGAAAGAGAAATACAACACCAGCAGACAGAATCGTTTTAGTACCATGTTACCTGAACAAACAGAGGGCGTCTCAAGCAACCGGTTGATAAAACTCGCCAACATAAATGCTGAACTTCGAATTGTAATATTTATAGCATAAAACAGCCAAACAATAACTAAAATAAAAATGTCTGAAGTCTCCATGTAAAAATGTAACGTCAGAACTCGTCAGGAAACTTCATGCTGCTATAGCAGAACACCTGAAGCAATTAACTTACTGAGAGTAAGGGTCCACTTTGAATTTTTAAAAATTTTCAGTCCTTCAGCAGGTTACCGAGAAGAGACTTGATATCCTATGAGCATATACGGGGGAGGTAATCCCCCTCAGGAACAGTCATAGGGGAGGGGACTAAGGGGAAAATGGGGGGGGGCAGGAATGGGAGGACACAAGGGATGGGATAACCATTGAGATGTAACAAGAATAAATTAATAATAAAAATTAAAAAAAAATTTTCAGTCCTTAATCATGTGATGTCATCACTTTGGGTCTCTGGTTAGGGCAGCACATCATGGTGGAAATACGTGGTGAGACAAAGGGGTTTTTTGTCAGCCTAACAAGCAGAGAGACACCAAGAGGCCAGGGTCCTGCAGTCCTCAAAGGCATGGTCCTGGATTACCCAGGAACCTCGCAGTAAATTTCCCTTCTAAAAGTCCACAGCACCTCACAGTGGTCTTCAACAATGCTGAGGACTGACAAGAGAGCTTTGATATTACTCAGCCATATCATAGTAGCAGAAAAAAGAAATAGTATACTGTTAAAAATAAACTTTATCAAAAACATTCTTAGTGCAAAGTGGTATATTAATGTACAAAGCAAAATACACTTAAAAATGATTGCTGAAATCAAAATCTCCAAAATAGGTTGAATAGCAGAGGAGGCAGGACTCATGGTATACTGTTGGTGAGTATAAGGCTAAAAATGTTCTCCAGAATACAAAATTTAAAATAATTCCTAAAACCCTAGAAAGTATTATGGCTGAATATAGGACAAATACAAATCCAACAGCCTCCTCTATTGGCTCCAGGAGAGGATAAAAAGAATATTCAGGAACAACAAAACATTTACAAAAAAAAAAAAGATTTTTATTCAGTAGGAGAGAGGACCCATCTACTCTTCATAGGAATATTTAAATGTAAGCAGCTCTGATAAGTAGGTTTTTGTTTTTAATAATATAAAATATAAGCAAAACCCTGCAAGGAGACATCATTGGAGCCATCCTCAGATTCAGTCATTGTTCTAATCATATATTTTTCTTTTGGGTCCCATCTTTCTCAGCATGTTTGTTAATCTAGCACTATGTGTTCCTTGTCCCTGAACATAGAGGCAAGCATGTAGAGGCAAAACCTCTCTGTGCTCCTGAAGGGAACCATTAGTCGACAGGTAGGCAGTTATTCCAGGCAGATTTTTATAGAGAGGATTTTAAACATAAATGAGTGTGATGTGTTTGTGGATCAGGTGGTAAATTGCTTGCTTAAATCAGACACGGAGCAGCCGTGGAATTTTATACCCAGCACTGCAGAAACCACATATGACGGTGTATATCTCCATTACCACAACTCAGGAAGTGAGGCCAGGGCATCAGGATTTCAAGAAAATCCCAGAGAGTTCTGGTTATATGAGACCCTGGCTTATTCAAAAAAGAAAATGCAACACACACACACACACACACACACACACACACACAACACACACACACGAGAGAGAGAGAGACAGAGAGACAGAGACAGGGACAGAGACACAGAGGCAGAGACAGAACATATGAAACCTCTAGGGTAGAAAGTGTCTCCTTTCAACTGAAAATCAGTGCAGACTTTTCTAAACCAATTCTTTGCCCCTGAAAATTACCTGGCTCTTCCCTCTGCCTGGTATTTCTGATGCCCATCTAGGAAGGTCACCTGACATCAGTCACAAGTGTCATGGTATGGGAAACTGAAAAAAGCCAAGACTGATAATGTAACAATCTATCAAATGTCCTCATGATACTCCAGGCTGTGATAGCTCCTCAGGAGCCTGACCTCAGATGTGTGGTGACGTCTCACCTTCTGTCAGTGTTTCCCATTTCTTCTTAAGCTCTGGATATGCTGTAGTCCACATGGCATCCAACCCTGCATCCTGGCTGTAGATTGAGTCCAGGTACATGCTAAGTAAGTTTGTATGATACTTCCTTGATGCTGTTATTACTTTGGGGAATTCCAGTTGAGTTTCCCAAAAAGGCCAGTTAGTAACAGCTCAGAAAGAACTAGGTTGACATGATGGGTAGCAAACTTTGACTAAGGTCAATAGAATAGAAACTGTGTCTCCCCTCCACAGACACATTTGAAATGCGCCACTTCATATGTCAGTAGCGTCTTTTTGTTTGCTGTGATCTCTGCATAACTCCTTAGCAGGGCTCCCTCACGTCTTTTCTTGCTTCTTTTAACTTTATTGAGGCTGAACTTCCTGCTTGAATAGAAGTGAGTGTCAAATAGTGTGTATCCCCCACACTCTGCAGTCTAGAGACGGTATGGGATAAGATGGAACTTCTGATATTAAGAAGTGATAATAATAATAATAATAATAATAATAATAATAATAATAATAATAATAATAATAATAAAAATATCGGGAGGGGGAGATAGCTCGGCGGGTCATGTTTGCCATGTAAACATGAGTGCCTCAGTGCAGACCTCCAGCTCCCACACAAAATAATAATGAAAATGAAAAAGTAGCAGTAAAGCCAACAAAATAATGAGTTGCCCTACTTATAAGTTCAAAATGTGCTTCCCAGCTGCTAGTGCAGCGTCCTGCCTCTCGCCTCCTGCGACCATGGCTCTACCATCGTAGACTAAACCCTGAAATCAGAAGCCCTAAGGAAAATCTTTCTTCGGCATGTTGCTTTGGTCGTGGTGTTTCACCATAGCAACAGAAAAGTAACTAGGACAAATAGTAAACAACACTCAGTGAACACCTTCTGCGTGTTAGCCACTGACCCAAGGACTTCATCCATATTAATTTTCATCCACAGAGAGCAGCCATATTTCCACCTTCATTTGTTGATCCGAGGGCTATAAGACAGGGAAGTGGGGCCTGGTGAAGCTACAATGGCAAGCAGCTTATGAGGTCGTGTTATGGACAGTTTTCTGATAAGCATGGAGGAGACCAGGATTTCTCAGCATTTTGACAGATGCTAGTGAACATCTCCAGATTGAGTTAGCAGTGTCCTGTGTCCTGGAAGCAAGCCAGTGTCCTGACTGGGGGCAAGAGCTGTTTCTGATGAGCGTTAGTACAGAGTCTGTGATCTGGGAGCTTCTCAGAGTCAGCCACTTCCCCACCTCGGTTACATGGAGCTCTAAACACTGTTGTCCACCGTGTTTACAAGGAAAACAGAGTAGATCCAGGAACCCCAGGAAACACAGCAGATTGGGAGCTCCTTATCAGCGCAGCACAGCCGAGGCACAACTTGAGAGTTGTGTTCAAACTTGCAACAGATTTTCAAAGCTGGGGGCAAAGGAGCTGATGGCACTGCAGGGGTTCAGGGCCTATCAACCCTCGTCAAGTACAGAAGAGCAGTGGTGCTAATAGTGTCGTGGTAGCACAGTAGTAGGTCAGAAATTATTGTTCATTTTGTATGTGATGCTGAGGATGGAATCCAGAGTTTTTTGGGTTTTTTTTTTTGTTTTTTGTTTTCATGCTAAGCAAGATTTCAACCACTGATCTGCATCCCTACCTCTGGGTGATTTGAGACAGAATCACTATAGCCCAGGCTGGTCTCAAACTCATGATTCCCCCAGCTCATCCTTCAGAGTTAGAAATCCTTTTTATAAATCCTTTCATTAAGTACATTCAAGGTGAGAGAAATGCTGTCCCATGCAATGTTCCACAAATGCCAGCTCTTTGGAGCTTAGAAGCAGCATTCTGTTTTCACCTGCACAGAGGTGAACTACTGACAGCTTCATCAGGGACTGACTAAACCACTAGGTCTCCTCAGGCCTGGTGATGGTGATGACAATGTGGAAGAAGTGGGACTCCCATCAGAGAGTCGTGTGATCACCAGGACATGCACTGCTGCCAGAGTTCGCGTGAAAAGTAGCCAGCACTGATTCTGTGCCACAGACACCTACACCTGCCTTTGGGTTTCCTTAAAGGAACATTTGAGATTTCCAAGTACAAACATAATAAATTTTGAGAAGAAAAAGCCTGACGTTTCTACACTAAGAAAGATAGAGATTTAAGTGACCGTATTTGAGTAATTATGTTAATATTGGAAGATTTGACTATCTAGAATCAATGGATCTCTCTGAGTATCTCCATCTGTCTGTCTGTCTGTCTGTCTGTCTGGGTCTCTGTCTCTCTCATGCTTTCTGTGTCTGTTTCTTTGTGTTTGTCTGTCTGTCTGTCTCTGTCTCTCCTCACTCCTTCCTCTTCTTCACCCACCCATCCTATCTCCAAATTCAGTTTTACTCCGGATTAGTTGTATTCTCCCTAGCTGAATCCTAAGGTTGCATACTGATGTAAACAATGTAACGCACATAATAGAGTAACTAGCACTCTAAATTTTGAGTAAGGAAATGTGGTAACAGACTCACTCACAGACAGGAAAATATCTATTTGTACATTCCACTGGTGAACACATTTTTTAAAAAAAGACCTGTCTTAATTTTAATTTCATTTTAACATCCTGTGTTTGCAAACATTTCTGAGATTCTTTCTGCAGTGATTGGTTTCCATCAAATTTACCAGCGAAATTAGTGTGAAGACGTCGCATTACAGGCTGTGATTGAATCTGCATGTAGTTCGTTGCTCTAATTGACTTGAGTGCAGATGAGAGTCAAGGCATTTGGGGGATATGTTGTATTGCTCCCATGGAGACGTAGGCTTAGTATCAGCTGACACTTTGTGTGAGGGTCCACCACACTGACAGAATTCAGTCTGACCGTGGAAAAGGAAAACGTGATTTTGACAGATGAAACAACTAAATATATCCATGTTCTTTAAAAATCTAAACTCTCTAGGTGGGTCATTAGAAACAATACTTCAAACTCCAGACTGACAAGCCAAGGAATACTGAGTATCGCTCCATTGTTGAAGCTCAATATAGCCTCCATACCATTAAAAGAGGGGCTTTTGATCTGCTAACAAAGTGACATTTTGATTTTTACTGTTTCTTCTCACATCCTTCCTACATTGACAATTTGTAGCAAAGAAAGAACAAATCATGCAGGTAATTTGAATATTGGCTTTTGTCTTCCTTTCTGCCTGACTTTTCTAAAGAGATAAACTGACAAAGGATGCCTTGGTTTATCCAATCTCAACAATTTCTCATTCAGTTGACATCTCTCATCAGCTCATTTATGAAAGCATGCCGACTGTTTTTCCAGTTGGATTTTACATGAGATGAATAAATCGTAATTAAAATGATGCAAAGTATTAGTGACCCCCAAATCCTTTATAGTTTCTTTTAAACATTTTTTATTATTTAATTAGTTTATTCAGATTACATTTAAATTGTTTTTCCCTTACTTGTATTCACCCATTCCTCCCACCCTCCGGCTTTCACTCTATTCCCCTTAACTAGGTCTATGACCGAGGGGGGCCTCCTCCCCGACTATATGGTCATAGGCTATCTATCAAGTCTCATCTTGGTAGCCTGCTTTTCTTTTCTCTGAGTGCCTCCAGATCTTCCTACCATGGAAAAGTGGTCAAATATAGGGCAAGTTTGTAAAAAAAAAAAAAAAAAAAAAGTCTCAGCACTGTTGTGACATAATTCAAATAATGCTTTATGACATCTCTGCTCTTCCATTTTTAAATTAAATTATGATACATAAATTTCCTCCTACAGAAATCTTTCCTCCCAAAAACCAGCAATTAGTTTTTCTGGATGTGATTTTTTTTAAAAATATTTTTAATAGTATTTGTGTCCCCTTTAACATTATTCTGCCCTTTGAATTTGTATTTAATAACATATGTATATATATATAGAAGCATTATTTACTTCCTCCTTTTATTAAATGAATATTCAAATTAATGAAACTTATATCTTTGCTGCTGGACATTGACACTATTTCTACTTTGTCCTTAGGAATGCAATACTCATTCCTTACCACGTGTGTATGTGTTTATGTGTATGTGTCTCCTAATTAAGACATGCAGTTATTAATAAGAGTGCATCGCATTGTTTCTTCAATTTTCCCTGACCAGTCAACAAATGCAACAAAATGTTACTGACTTGAATAATCAAAGTCAGGGAGTAAGAAATACTGAAGCACATGACCAGGCAGGCCAATGATGAGCAAGAGGAGGTCACAGCTGCTCTGTTTATGGGGAAGCAGGTTGGAGAACTTCTATGAGATGATTTCTCTCCCTTCCTTCCCAGGACAAAGAGTCCTTGATACTTTATTATATCAAAGATGAAAAATAACACATTCCACATGACAGTGTCTCAGGTAGCAAGCAAGCAAGATAAGGCCCACTGAACAGGTCCTTTTCTCTTACTCTCCTATAGCTCATTAAAATGATTTTGTACCTGACCCAGTTTTATCCCAGGGATGCAGATCAATTCATTCACTGTACACAGATCAATAAGTATAATTCATGTCGAAAATAGATCGGTGGATCAAATGACCATCTTGAGTGGAGTGGGCAAGTCCTTCTCAAAGTCCTACACCTGTTAATGATGTAAATGTTGGGGCTAGAAAGAGTACGCCGTCACATAATGGGGTTACATGTGACAGATCTGTTGTCAATACAATTTAAATAAGGGGAAAAACAGGAACATTTCTTCTACAATCTTACATTGGACAAGGCTGTCTGCTTTCTCCACTCTTCCTCTGTATATTGGTTGAAGCCAAAGCTAGAATAATTAGATATGGAAATAAAAAGGACACAAAAGTAGAAGATTTCAAATTATTTCTACTTGCAAATGACATGTTCCTAGACCTAAAAGACCACGTACAATGTCCACCAGAACTCTCACAAATGTAATTAATCATTGCTTTCAGAAAAGTAGAGTAGAAAAATGAGTAAAACCTGTTAGCTTCATCATTTTTCAATAACAACCTTACCAAGAAAGCATTTGGGGCAGGGATCCCAGCCACAATAGCCTTTCTTAAAAAATTAGATATGAAAAAACTCATCAAGGAAAGACTATACAGTGAAAACCTTAAGACATCAAAGTAGACATGCAAGTAGCCATGGCGATCCTTACCAAAAAGAGAGAACATGGATATTGCAAGATATAATCTTTTTTCTTTTATTTAATCAATTTACTCAGATTACAACTCAATTGTTAGCCCATCACTTGTATCCTCCTGTTCCTCCCTCCCTCCCGCTTTCACCCTATTCCCTTCCCCTAGGTATAAGACTGAGGGGACCTCCTCCCCCACTATATGGTCATAGGCTATCAAGTCTCATCTTGGTAGCCTGATTATTCTTGCTTTGAGGGCCACCAGGCCTCCCCACGAAAGGGAGATGGCCAATATACTATACTACAAGAGTAGCAAGAACTTCACAATACTGTCACTAAAGGCACTTAGATTATTGTAATAGAGTAGAGAATCTAGAAACCAGCCACACAGTTACAGGCAGTTATTATCGTTTTTTTTTTTTGGAAAAGCTGTCAAAAAAACTGGCTAAAAGACAACTTTAATAAGAGATGCTTGAAAAAAAAAAGCTGGATTTATATATGTAAACAATGAATCTAGATCTATAACTTTCATTGTTACTAAAAATCAATTCAAAGTGAATCAAAAACTTTAAGGTAATACCTAAGCTGACAGAGGAAAATACATGTATGTGTGAGTGTGTGTGTGTGTGTGTGTGTGTGTGTGTGTGTGTGTGTCTATCTATCTGTCTGTTTAATTATAAAGGAGGTCATGGATTTGAGGTAAATTGGGAGAGATATATGGGAGAGTTTGGAGGGAGGAAAAGTGAAAATGAGATCATAATTATAATCTCAGAAAACAAAAGGAAAATATGCATAAAACATTGCAAAATGCAGATATAAGCAGGATTTTCTGAAAGGGACTCCAATAACATAAGGAGAAAAAAAAAACCCTCAACAGCTGAAGAACAGGATTACATAAAATTATAACACTTCTGTAGAGAGAAGGAAACAGTCACCAGAGATGACAGCCGGACTACAGAATGGGAACAGACCTTCAGAAACTGCATACCAAGCAGGGAGTAGCAGCTGAACAACATTAAACACTGCAGAAATTAACCACAGAAGAAACGAATGACTAAGTTAGTGAATTAAATAGACAGGTCTCTAAAGAACAAACAGGCATGGTCTTTGCATTGCTGAAAACTTTGCATCTACATTTTTTTTTAATTTTAATTTTTTAACTCTGTAAATGTATGTATCTATGTATTTTTTATTATTTTTAAAATATATTTTATTAATTTATTCATATTACATCTTAATTTTTATCCCATCCTTTGTATCCTCCTATTTCTCCTTCCCTCCCATTTTTCCCTTACTCCCCTTCCCTATGACTGTGTCTCAGGGGAACCTCCTCCTCCTGTATATGATCCTAAGGTATCAAGTCTCTTCTTGGTAGCCTGCTATCCTTCCTCTGAGTGCCACCAGGCACTAGCCCAAGGGGCAGGTCCCATGAAAGTCTTCACTTACCTGGAAACTGGGACAGAGGGGAGGATATCCTATTGGGACTCTAGGTGAGAGAAGCATGAGAGAATGGGGAAAGAGAAGGATCCAGAGGGTCCTAGAAACCTACAAGAAGAACATTATGACAGGAAGATCTGGGCCCTGGGGTCCTGCTCAAACTATGGCACCATCCAAGGACAATATGTGCAGTAAACTTCAAACCCCTAACATATCTAGCCGATGGACAGGACATTCTCCACAGTTGAGTGGAGAGTGGTGTCTGACTTTCACACGAACTCTCATGCCCCATTTTTGACCGCATCTGCATTCTTAACTCTCAAAGAGATCCCAGCTGAAACTGCTTTCGGGTTTCATTTTACCCCAGTCAGAACGGCAGTCATCAAGAAAACGTATGTTGGCAAGAAGCCTACTGATGATGAGAATTGGTGCAGCTTCTGTGGAAATCAGTATCGCTGTTTCTCAAAACACTGAAATTGGAAGTACCATACGAGCTAGTTATAATATTCCTGGTTATATATGTGATGGATTCCAAGTCAACCTACAGCAAAGGCACCCACAGCTAAGGTAAAGATCCAACCTAGAGGCCTGTCACCAGATGAATAGATGAGGAAGACTTCCATTCCACTGTATAGGAATATGAAATCATGGAATAAGAAAAAAATTTGAATTGCTCAAACCGGAAGTCATTATGTCACATGAAATAAGCAGGACACAGAAAGATAAGCATGCCATGTTTTCTCTCATATATTGAACCTCAATTTAAAATGTGTGTGTGTGTGTGTGTGTGTGCATGTGTGTGTGTGTGTGCATGTGCATGTGTGCATGTGCGTGTGTGTGCGTGTGCGTGTGTGTGTGCGTGTGTGTGCATGTGCGTGTGTGTGTGTGCGTGTGTGTGTGCATGTGCGTGTGTATGCATGTGCGTGTGTGCACATGCCTGGCCGAGTGCAGGTGTGTATGCCTGCATGTATACCTGTGTGTTTCAATCATGACATTAGAAAATGAAGCATAAAAAAGGAGAAAAAACTTAATTAGTGAGGGGAAAAGAGTAAATACATGTGACATAAAGCACAGGAGAAGGAAGGGAACCAACCAGAAGAAGGCAGACCACGTTTCGAAGGGAGGCAGTGGACAACAAAATGAAATGAAACAAAGTATAAAGACAAGTGCATATGAAACTGATAGAACACAACCAATTAGATTGTGTGAACTTAAATAATCAATGTACTTACTCTAGCAGAGTACAGTTCAGTCAGTTCAGTACAGACTTCTTGCTAAGAATGTCTAGTCTCAACTAATATTCTTATCTGAAAGGAAATTAGTTAGATATATTCAAATGGCTGTCTTGAAGTAATAATTCAGTACTTATTTCCGTGGCTAGCTGGAAGCATTACCAAAATGTGAGCATGGTCTACATACAATTAGTTTTTCTGTATTTATTTCCAATTAAATATTCAAAGTAGATACAAAGTACAGGTAGCTATAGTAGTCAAGTCAATGATTCTATAAAGTTAAATGAGTAAATAACTTATTGATAAAAATGAGACAATAAAATTCATATAAAAACATACTGCACAGCTCATGTGCATCTATGGTCACTCTTTTCAAAATGAAGAAAGGATTGCTTTGTATGCGAGTGACCAACTCATACACCAGAAAGACATTATTCATGTAAGGGCAAGTGCTTGAAGATTTAAAATGATTGATTATGGAATATATATATATATATATATATATATATATATATATATATATATATATATCCATACACCTATGTGCTTGTGTCTTTTACAATAAAGTAGAATTCAATTAATTATACTCCTATTAAAATATTAAATTACCCAGGTGAATAATCAGTTTGAAGAATGCATAATATGTATACTCCTTATACAAAGGAGAATAGTAAATGTTCAATACAAGAGATTTATTTCTATCTTATTTTTCCCCTGATAAGAATGTCTCAGAAGGAACTCCTTGACCGTAAAGGGCTATAGATACTTAGAAGAGTAAACATTTTAAGCTTATGATTGTGTGATAATCCATCACAACTGTTCCCTATAAAAGGATTCACAATCTGGTCACAATGTGGGAGATCCTGTTCCCTGGGGTTGTAAGTTGCCTTTCTCTGTACAGAATTCTCAGCAGCATCATGTCTCAGCCATATGGACGCCTTATGGAGGACCACCTGGTGTTGTTTCTGGAGTAGGGACGTGACCCACACGGTTAGCTTGAAGCCTTACATCTTTTCACAGTCACCCATGTCCGCTATTGAGATGTGGCCTGTGCATAGTGACCAGTCCTTTGTGAAGCTCATTAGTTTTAGGAACTGCATTGCACCCTCTCAATTTCTGACCATCATATCAATCTTATAAGTAATACCTAAGAACACATCTTTTAAAGTATAAATTTAAAAAAATAGATTTTATCGCCTGTTGGGTAGCCACATTCTATCTATTCTATTGATAGTGCACAGAGAAAGCATATGGGGGAACACATCCTGCCAAAAACAAAACAACAACAACAACAAAACAACAACAAAAACCCATATTTTACAATAAGAAAATAAGCAATTCTGCTGTGCTTAAATTCTGCCAAAGCATGATTAACAACCTTTCAAACAGTTTAAGACGAGGAAAACCTGAAAGGCAATTTCCCAGGTATAAGCCCCCACACATGCATGCCCCCGGGGGACTTCAAAGTATACAACACTGATTCTCTTCTCCTTAAATCATTACAATGTCTTGCATGAGGCTGTGATTACTTTAAGGTTTCTTTAGTTCTACTTCTTCATGAATTAGAAAAGTTCGTTTCACTCGTGTCCAATGTCCGAGTGGGGTTATGGTTCAGGCCTGATCTAAGCTGTAAAGGGGTGTTCCTGGCTTCAAACGTGCTTCGAATGGTTCGCATCTAAAATGTGATTACATGAGTGAGTGCTGGAAGTGTTATTAATGATGAGCTTAGCCTCATATCAGGAACTAGAGAGGCTACATCGGTAGCACTTTCGCTGGGAACTGGCAAGCGCAGGAGAGACACGCCAACACAGACGGAGCGTGCACAGCTCAGTATCTATGAGTGTCACAAAATGCGGCTTCCCTGGGCTTCAGATTGATAAGGGCTACAAATCCTCACATGTAGTCATATTTGATGATACCTGTCGATGAGCGTATATTTCCTATTGAATCTAAAAACTAGATTGGATAGTTAGGGAAGGTTTGGAGGGAAGTCAGAGCCGTTATCACTCAGATTACATTGATTCTTGGGACACAGGAAGATGTCAAGGTCACGAACGAGCTCCTGGGGTGTAAAACATGAAACTCGCCTGACTAGAGTGAAGAATTCATACCAGAAATTCAAAATATAGTGCAGAGACAGGGCAGATTCTGGACGGAGGTGTCTCAGCTGGGGTTTCTGCTGTTGCGTTAAACATCAGGACCGAAGCAGCTTGGGGGAAGAAAAGGTTTGTTTAAGCTTACACTTTATGGGCTATCATCCAAGAAAGTCAGGTAAGGAACTCAAGACAGGAACCTGGAGGCAGGAGCTGATGCAGAATCCACGGAGGAGGAGTGCAGCTAACTGGGTTACAACCCCAGCTGGCTCAACCTGTCTTATTATACCAGCTAGGTCTACCTGGCCAAACGTGGTACCTCCTACAGTGACTTGGGCCCTCCTACATCTTTGGTCAACCAAGAAAATGCTCTAGAAATTTACGGAGGCATTTTTTAAATTAAGATTCCTCTTAGCAGATGGCCCCTGCTTTTGTCAGCTGATATGTAAGCTTGCTAGTACAGAAAAGCCGCACCAGGCAGAAGAGCTGGGACCTGAACGACAGAGTAAAGCCATCGTTATACAGGTGGTATCTGGGGGACTCTGCCTCGGAGCTACGGGTAAGGTGATGGGAGTGTACAAATCACACCGATAAGATTTAAGCTGATTGCTACAGTCACAAGGGACGGCATTAATAGTGACCAACTTTCAGTACAAAGGACCAGCTACAAAAATTGTGGGACTGCAAGGAAATGCACGTGTGAATTCTTTTCTGTGTGCAAAGTGTTCCTGGAACAGCGGGCTCTGTGATCAGGGCTCTGGATGTTGGCCCTGATGATACGGAACAGTAAATTACCCCACCAGTTGGGTCTCTGCAAGCTCAAATACCTTCCACGTGGGCTTCATTTGTAGGAAAAAAATAATGTCACAATATGAGTAAACTTTGAATATGTGATGTTAATAAAATATGCTGTGTTCATTTTTCTCCCATATGAGCCGTATTTCTGAACTCTTTCCTCTCTCTGCTATAGCTGCCATGCATTTCAGTGTGCAGCTTCCTGAAGAGTGTCAATTAACCGACTTTGATCAAGAGCGCAGTAAATCAAGATCTACTTTTAAGAACAATAGTAAACCTATAGTGTTTAACAACGTGAATTAAAAGAGACAAACATAAAAACGTTCATTTTATTTTTAAATTTAGTACAATTTATTCAGATTACATCCCGGTTTTTATCCCCTCAATTGTATCTTTCCTAAAGATTTATTTATTTATTTTATGTGCATTTGTGTTTTGCTTGTATGTATGTCTATGTGAGGGAAGTGGATCATCTGAAACTGGAGTTACAGGCAACTGTGAGCTGCCACATGGGCACTGGGATGGGAACCTGCATCCTCCAGGAGAGCAGCCAGTGCTGCTAACTGTAGAGCCATCTCTCTTATCAACCTGTATATTTTAGCCAAAATAAATTACTGAGGAAATACATGATAGAGTTGATTATATTCTTGTGATTTGAAGATAGAGAAATATATCCATTTATTAAAATGTTCCTGCTATGCGTTGAAAATAATAAGAAATTATAGTGAGGCATGAAGATTATATGTAATAATTTTAAAATCATATCCAATGAAATTTTACATATAAGAAAGGAATTTTTAATGACAGAATTTTAAAAGGCCAATAGCTTAAATTAGAATGTTTATTATATTTAAATCCATATAGAGGAAAGAATTTAGAAGCAGTGTCACAGTTGAATGAAAACTTTCTTGGTACCCTCCTGCGTCCTCTGTATTTCCTCTGCTGGCACCATGTGCCAGATAACACTTTCTACTCGGAACAGCACCTACTTATGTAAGTGCACATGAACAACACACACACACACACACACACACACACACACACCAAATACACCCACATGCACACAACACTGTGTGCACACACCACACACACACACACACACACACCAAATACACCCACATGCACACAACACTGTGTGCACACACCACATACGCATATACACACACCACACATACACCACACACACAAACACACACATACCACACACATCACATATATACACATGCACACCACACATACAGACACATCACATGCATACACACACACACACACACACACACACACACACACACCAAATACACCCACATGCACACACACTGTAAATCCTGGGTACCCAGTCAGATTGAAATCCTTAATGAAAATATATTGATCAAATATAATATTTCTCATGTATTTATAATCATTTCTATAATGTGACTAGGATGTTAAAATGTTTAAATTGGTTTTGTGCTATGAGGAGATAAAAAAATTTGTAGGTGGAATTTTACATTTTATCTTTTTTTTCTTTCCTTTCCTTTTGTGAGAACAAAGGTAAAATAAAGCTACAATCCAGAGTCATGTTATTAGTGGTAATTATCATTTCTTACTGAAAGTTAAAGTTTCAAGTGGAAGAAAAAGAAAAGACAATCACGTCACATGGCAACGATTTTTAAATCTGTGAATGCAATACCCAAATGAAAGGAATATTCAGAACAACCTGAAAAGGGTATGTAGTGCACAATTTTATTACAAACTGATATCTATCTTTATAAAACTGACTGAGTGTATGTTCATATTCAGGCCATCTAATAAATGTCATTTTAAAATTATTTAAATGATAAAATATTCAATCTAACAAATATGTCAAGAGAAATATCTTTGCAAAAGAATACAGCTTATGGTAGGTAGTCAGAGATGTTGAACATTAATATTAGTTTACATACTGGCTTAATAGAAACATACAACATAATTATATATTGCTAAAACAACTACTTTCAAAACAAACTATTATTTTTCAGAACTCTACAGTCCTTGGTAATGTCCAGAGTAGAAAATTCTACTCCAAAAATCAATTTTTTTCAAGAGAAAAATAGATACAATATTTTTAGATTAGTGAGAGATTATTCCACTCAACCTACCTCTGCCTGGTGCCCTCAGCTCTGCAAAGACGGGGAAGTGAAAGAGCCAATCAAGCCTTAGGTTCAGCTTTATGAAAGTGATATCAAAAATTCCTCGGATGATCATTTTGAGATTTACAAATCATAAAGAAATAAACAAATTCACCATAAAATTATTTCTTTCATGTATAAATAAGACACAAATGAATTTACAAGAGGTTCATACTATGTGCTGAATGTTTAACTCTACCATAAATTCATATATAGAAGCCCCAAGCCAAACCCAACAATTTGGATGGGGACTTTGGGAGGCAGTGTAGTTGGAATGTTTGTGCTCTTACAAACACTCATGTTGATGCTCAGCCTCCCTGGAGAGGTATCACCGTTGGAAACTGGCTAAGTAATAAATGAGTCACCCTCACAACTTGGAGCAATGCTCCCATGTTTTAAAAAATTAATAAAAGCTCTAAATGAGTCTGTTCTTCTATTCTTTCACAAATATGCCTCATTTTGGATATCATCATGAAAGAAAAGAGGAAATCTCACAAACCACCAAATCTGCTCTCACTTTTGATACTGGATTTTGCAGCCTCTTGTGAAATAAACGTCAAATATTAATGATTATCCAATCCTGGGTATTTTGCTAAAGTATCAGAAACAAACTAGCGTAAGAGGTAATCAAGTTTAGAAAATGTGAAGAGGTCAGTGTCCTTACGAAAAGAGACTGGGAAGCCTGGGATGGCTCGGTTAGTGCTGCTGTCCAGTTGTGACAACTTCAGGACAAGCCACAGTGCTTTGTAAAAAGCCGAGGCAAGACACTCTGGTAAGGCAGGAACTACTGAGGACTTGCTGACTCTGTCTTTGCAGAGTTTGGCTATCAACTCTGCCTGCATCCAAACTTTCCCTTTTTAAGGCAGAATTCTATCTGTGGTAGAAATGAGGACATCTTTCCCAATGGCTTGTTTGCCCCATTTGAAGCCATCTGGAGAGGAGGTCCTTTAATGCTCATCATCCTCCTTGAGGTAGGCTGGGTGTTGCCAGGAGTTAACCTGTCTCGTTGTCAACAAATATGTCTGTCAGATATGTTGGGCCGGAAAGCTGAAGAAGCTGCTACATGGTTATCGACAGTTTTGGGTGAGTGCTCAAGTAGCAAGCTGCCTCTGTCATCATCTCATTTGGGAAGCTGCTAACCTGCACTTCCTGTATACTCGGGCAATTAATTTTATTCCTTCTCAAGTCTCTGAAGGGGTTGAAGACCAAATAGTTTAGTTTTACTATGAATTTTAGTTGTTAGAGGTTAAGATGTTTTTAGGTATAGATAGATGTTTTAAGTTGATATGATGAGATATAGATATTGATTTACATTCAGAATTTTAGATTCACCAAGATCAGAAAGATGTTTTCTTCAAGGCTACCAAATACAAATAGCCAAAACACTAAAAATGTAACATCTATATAATTCCTGATTGTTTCATTATTCTTCTTGCTGTAGGCAGTTTATTGTACATGTGTGTAATAATATAAATGTATATGTAAAAAAGTAAAAAAAATTTTAATAAAAGTAAATCAATCAATAAATAAGGATACACTGGTAAACCTGGCAGCTGAGAGCTGAGAGCAGGTGTGGCATCATAGTCTCTGGCTTGTCAGTCCAGCCAGACTGGTGAGCTCTAGGTTCCATGATAGACTGTACCAAAAACACGATGCCTAGACACTAAACAATTACCTTCAGCCTACCGCACATGCACAGGCATGAACACACATGTATGTGAACCTGCATACATGCACACACATGCATACAAGCATGTAAACACATATGAAGATATATTAAGAAACATTAGATGTTGAGAGAAGAGTACCCTTTCTCATCCTTATAAGGACGGAAGAGAGCTCGATTCCCTACCAAAAGATGCTCCTTCACCATCAGCTGCCCACAATCTCATTCTGATATCCAACTTTCCAGCTCCAGAGCAGTGAGAGATATGTGACTGCATTTGCTTGACCTGTGTGACTTTGTTGGAGAACACAATAACGTTTACCTCTCTGTTTGCTTTTGTTTTATTACAGAAAGGGCTTCTCTGTGTAGCCCTCGATGTCCTAGACTCACTTTGTAGAACAGGCTGGCCTCGAACTCACAGAGATCCTCCTGCCTCTGCCTCCCCGAGTGCTGGAATTACAGGTGTGCACCACCATGCCTGGTTATATTTACCTCTTGCTTCTGAAATATGGTCTTTTTTGTGTAGACAGGCTGTCCTCAAATATGCACCACTTTAATATAATTTCTCCTCTGAAAGTTTGTCTTCAAATAGTGTCTCGTTCTGAGGTTCTGAGAGTTAAGACTCCCACATACGGAATTCCGGGGAGACCTGGTTTGACCACAGCTATTGAGAAGGGGAATCAGAGCAGACGCTGGAGAAAAGGGTGGAGGAATGGGCAGTGAAGAAAGTGAGAGTCAGCGCGGCTTTTATATTATGAATGGGAAATAGTCTTACTTAAATGTACTTTTATTTTTCTCCGTCTGTTTGATGAGTCATTCAGGATATTAAACAGCTACTTAGATATTGATAAGTATCTAATAAAAGGTAATTCATAAGGGAGCCTTGGCTTCTCCAAACTAAGTCTCAGGTGAGAAGTCAAAAAGAAAGAAAGGAAGAAAAAATAAGAAAGAAAGAAAATATAATAACAATATTTATGTTGGTATTCAAACTCCTCAAGTTTCCCAGTACTTTATGATAAATCCTAAGCTGGTCAAACAGAGGAATATAGACAATAACTTATGAGTTTTATGTTAATATACTTCTCAATCAAGAATGCTGTAGGGGGCCGGGTGGTGGTGGCGCACGCCTTTAATCCCAGCACTTGGGAGGCAGAGACAAGTGGATCTCAGTGAGTTCAAGGCCAGCCTGGTCTACAAAGTGAGTCCAGGGACAGCAAGGAATACACAGAGAAACTCTGTCTCAAAAAAAAAAAAAAAAAAAAAAACAGAAAAAACAAAAAAACAAAACAAAACAAAAAAAGAAAGAAAGAAAAAGAAAAAAGAATGTTGCATGGATGTATTAAAATTAACGTAGAATATTGGGAAAATTCTTAAAAAAATAAACTCCCGAAACTATGTTTTTATGAACGAGCTTTTTCCTCTATTCTATCTTGGGAAACTGACCTTGGTGTAACACAGACTTCTGGCTCTGTTTCTGATGTGGCATTTTCAGTGCCCCTGGGGTTGGTTGTTGTTCAGTGAGCCTCCACTTGCCCCATAGTATCACATCCTATTGACATTGTCCTTGGTAGTTGACCCAAACTGATGACTTTTCTCCCCATCACCCCATGTGATCTATGAGGTTCCTATGGCACTATGTATCCAATGGGTTAGTACAGCTCTCAGCCTTCATCAGAGGGGCAATCCCTTTAAGCAGATGGTAGGTAGCTCAAAGACTCATAAGAGGCCAAAGTTCAGAAAACAAGCCACTGTTGAATACTCAGCCCTCAGTATGACATCCACACTAATCTCTCCATGGTTCAAGGAACACAGAAGTAGGATGGAGTGGGAAAATGAAAGAAGCAGAGGTTGTGGAAGATTTCTATGGATCAGTGTCTTCAGAACAAGACATGGTTAATATGTTCATAAACTCAGCACATCTGTATCTACCTGCATAAGACCTGAGTGAGACTGGAACTATCACTTTCCCAGCATGCAGCAGGGAGGTACTCACTAGGCTCCAACCCTCACTAGAGGAATATCGGAAGCTAATGATTACAAGGGAAAGGCATAGTTTTCTTCTGTGATATAACCATTGATACCATTGCCGTGTCCTGGTAAGCAATTCTTCCTTCGCTTGGGTAAGCAATCATAATTAGGCTCAGTGGTTCACATACAAAAATGACATCAAAGTGGGGAGATACTTGTTGGGGAAAAGGACTTCAGCAAGAGAGGGTGGTGATGAGAAGACATGGTAAATGTTGAAAATGACCAAAATTCAGTAGATATAGACAATTGTATATGTATGTAAAAATCATGAGAGAATAATAATATTGAAGTGTAAAATATATGTAAACAGTACCGTCCTTTCCATCAGGTCTTGAGAAAAATATATTAAAACTTTCATGAATATTTAATGATATTTTGCTTTTAATTGCTTTTAGACATATTTTAAGAGGTGAAAAACCTTTTCATTTAATCTTATGCAGTAATTTTTTTTGTAAAGTGACACTCCTATACCTAATTTTTATTTAACGTATCATTTGCCAAAAGCAATGCTTATCTGAAGACACAAAAGTACTTCTCAGTGCCACATGTAGTTTACTCCAGATCAGAGAGCAGCAGGAGGAGGATGGAACAGTTATTTTTCTCACAATTCAGTCTCATGTTTTAAATACAGAATGCTGTAAATTGATCTCATTAGAACCTTTAATAAAACATATTTTGTGCCATAATAGGAAAGAGTTTTAATTTTAATGTTCTCCTTAATCCCAAGATTCTTTGAGATGAGCAATGATCTGAATAAACACATAAAGGCTCCAGCTGGCTTATATATTATTCAACCTGAGTAAAATCACAGCGTGACAAAGCATATGCGTCTTCCCACGGAGTGTCTACTGCTACGGGAAGTATTACCTTAGAAGTGTTACTTTTTCTGCCCTTGTTTACCTAAGTCATTAACTGCTTACACATTGTGTGAAATGTTGCATTTCTCTATCAAAATATATGATACAATCAATTTACTAGGAGATCCCTTTACTGAAGCCCATTTCTGTGGGGCTTTGGCCAACAGCAGGTTGGGCGCCAGTGCTCTGGGGTCCATGGATGACACAGTACCACTGAAGAAGTTTAGGAACTGAATGAATCTGTTCACGTCATGGTTCCTGGGAAGCAAAAGGAACAGCAAAGCATTGGGCCTCCGTATCCTCTCCACTGGCACATCACCAATGACCCTCCACCTCCATTTGGCTGCTGTTAATTAAATAGAAAGCCCGTTGGATTAATTAAAAATGTGTGCAGCTAAAATATATTCACAATAAGAGTTCTCATTCATGGACTACTTATAATACAATGGGTAGCACGCGTGTTTGGTTGCATGAATTACTGTGTTCTTTTCTCAAACAGCATGTAACATCTTATAGCATAGATATTATGGATATATATATAATCCAATTAAGGATTGAGAAGACGGCTTGCTGGACAGGCATCACGACCTTAGCTCCCATTCCCATGAAGGTCACACATAAATCAGGTGTCTAAAGGTCCAGTTTCAGAGAGAAGAAAGAGAGGCAATGGTGTCTTGCAGCTCATAAGCTGGCTACACTAGCTGAAAAAGTGACTCACGGTGAGAGAAATTTCTTTAAAATTAAGCTTAAGAAATGATTGAGGAATACATCCTAACTTCAACCTCTGGCACTCTACCACTCATGCAATGATATACATGTGCATACATGCATAACACACACACACACACACACACACACACACACACACACACACACGATGATCCATTTAATGACCTGGCACCTTGCAGCACTGGAATCCAAACTGAAATTTGTTTTTCAATACTGAGAATTAATGCATTATGGTGATGAAGAGGTTGGCCTCCACAGCCACACAAACTCTCCCTGCTGCATTTCTTTCTGATCTGCAGTACAGCTGTGGGAATTTTACAGGAAAGTTCTAAGCCACAACACCTTAACATTCCCTTGCTTCAGAGAATGGAGAAATAGAAGGATCCAAAGGGTCCCAGAAACCTACAAGAAGAACATCATGACGGGCAGATCTGGACCCAGGGGGAGTCTGCTCAAACTACTTCACCAAGCAAGGATAATACATAGAGTAAACATTGAACTCCTTCTCAGATCTAGTCAATGGACAGGACATTCTCCATGGTTGTGCGGAGAGTGGGCACTGCCTCTGACATGAACTCTGGTGTCCCATATTTGACCACTTCCCCTTGGTGGGGAGGCCTGGTGGCACTCAGAGGAAGCGTAAGCAGGCTACCAAGATGAGACCTGATAGGCTGTGACCATATGGTGGAGGAGGAAGTCCCCTTCAGTCACAGACCTACGGGAGGGGAATAGGGTGAAAGAGGGAGGGAGGAATGGGAGGAGACAAGAGATGGGGTACCAACTGAGATGTAATCTGAATAAATCAATAAAAAGAAAGAAAAGCAGAAAAAAATCCCGTGCCTCAGTTTCCCATCGGAAAGTTAGGGAGAGTACAAATTTTATATTCATGAGTACCATTCAGTTACGAATGACTTATTACACTCAAGTACTTAAAACCATTTCCTGGCTCACAGGCAGTACTACCTGAGTGTTAGCATTTTTTTTGTTGTTGTTGTTGTTGTTGTTTTGTTTGTTTTTTTTTTTTTTTTTTTTTTTTTAATGAGCATAGATCACTTTGATAGCACAGTGCACATTTAGCGTTGTAAATTCTTATTGCCTAATTTACCACCTTGCGCTCCGTTGCAGAATGCACTGCAGGCCTGCCCGCCCTGTGCTTTCCACTCTGCAGCCACACTAACAGTCTTTTCAGGGGCCCTAGTCACTTTCCCTTGAGATGAAATCCCTTTAAATACAAAGCTCTCGCTAGGGTCAAAACTGAGCAAGACCCTGCAGGTGTAACTTTGTGCTCCCTAAATAGGCTGGATGAATAGGGGAGGTGCCTGGGTATTTCTAGCCGGAAACAGAATCAAAGAAGGGGGTGACCTGCAGGCATCGTGTGTCCTGCTATTACAAGGCCAATTTGTTGGCCCTCCTAAACATGGTAGAATATTGGATTTTGAGCAAACAAAGGAAAAATGATGAAGCAACATCAACTAATTCTCTGCCATCGCTGCATGTATTGGGTTCAGCACAGATTTAAATAATAGGATGCAAAGGAGGAAGCAGACACAGAGCTACATTTCAATGACACTGAATAGTAGCTCTGTTTGGGGAAGGTTATTTTATCTTTTAATGGTGCCAGGTGTAAGATACAAGGAAGGCATTCCTGAAGGACATTTCGAGAAACAATGGCAAGTCTCAAACAGGGAAATCTCTTGAACACCAGAAATAGCCAGAATGATTTGCTGCCTTTCAATATACAATATCCATTTGTTAGCTACGAGCAAGAATCGGTTCCACCAGTAATTAGCGCAATAGCTCCCACTAATCGTGATCTGTCACACC
Organism: Acomys russatus; assembly: GCF_903995435.1. Lineage (NCBI taxonomy): Eukaryota > Metazoa > Chordata > Mammalia > Rodentia > Muridae > Acomys > Acomys russatus. The sequence goes on along the minus strand of NC_067166.1, from coordinate 3,773,277 downwards.
CTCCAATTTGCTCTTAATATCAAATAAAATATTAAAATGTGTGACTTTTTTAATATCATCAGCCTTAAGAATCTCACTAAGTTATTTTAATCAATATAGTTGTTTCAAGTAAAAGCCATTTACTCTTCTGACTCGTGCATTAACCTTCCATTAAGTATTGGTGAAGAAGTTAAATGTACCTGAGTCAATAATGCTAATGCAGGAGCCGTTGTGTCACCTATGGAGAAATGCGTATTCATGTTATGTTAAAGTGGCTGTTCTTAACGATTAGCCATTATGTGTCAGGAAGCTGATAATAAATTTGAAATATTCCACGAGACAATGAATTATAATGTTGAAACTAAGTTCTCTGTACTGTAATAATTTTGAAATGAGGTCATCTGCTTCCTCTGGTCAGTGCCTTTTAAGGCACTGATATTGAACTGATGAAGACACCCGTGATGACACTTGACCTTCACCTTGCAGTCTCACATCCTGGTGGTAATAAATGGGTCTGCTAATTGAAACAGAGAGGCATGAATCTGCCGTGCAGCCGTGGTTTTACAAGTAGCCCCTTTTAAGTAATGTGCTGCAGCTGGAAGCTGCTTATGCTAATGCAGAAGATTTTTTTTTTTTACTTCAAAACCATGTGAGATACTTTTCTTATCCAACTAGCATGAAACCATTTGAATTCCCTAATCCTTAGCACTCTCATATGCCACTAATATTCTATAGATATTCTCTTAATTGAATTCTTACTACAAAGTAAAATTAGCACCATTGATTCTAATAGACTTGTAAGATCTTGCAAATGTTTTTAGTCTTTGTTGATGGAAAATTAAATATGCATAAAACAGGTGCTTTACAAGTCATGCAAAAAATCATATAGCTTCTATATAGTTTTACCACGTATCTTCTTCCACTGCTGCAAAATGTGGATATTCATTCCTCATCCTCAGTGCCAACAGGTATTCCCCCATGTTCGGGAGACTAAATGTGGCAAATACAGAGTAGGACAAACAGCTGAATGTTAGAAACTTGTCACAAGTTACTTCTAATAAAATGGTTGATTTTTTTTTTTTTGTCTTTTCCAAGGATATGTTCACTTACCCTATTTTTAAAAACCAATGCAGCATTTTACATATACAAACACATAACTGTATGTCACATAGGTGTATGTATTTTCGCATATATTTTAGTTTCTAGAAAAGTCCAATTATTCCAAACATCCACTAAAAAAATAAATTTCTTATGAATACCCCTTTGATTTGTTAGCATAATTAAACACAAAACAGAAATTAATGCCTAATCTGACATTTAATAAAATGTTTTCAATTCCATGGCCTAAATTGTTGCCTAAGAAACAATTTAAAGCCGGGTGTGGTGGCGCACGCCTTTAATCCCAGCACTCGGGAGGCAGAGGCAGGCGGATCGCTGTGAGTTCGAGGCCAGCCTGGTCTACAAAGTGAGTCCCGGATGGCCAAGGCTACACAGAGAAACCCTGTCTCGAAAAACCAAAAAAAAAAAAAAAAAAAAAAAAAAAAAAAAATTTAAAACTCTCCTTTCCCAATGCTGATATTAACACCTTGGTGGTCTGACTCTGCATGTTAATCCTGAAAGAATCAGTTTGTATGGTAAAATAAGAGTTCCATGTTTCTCATGTCATCAGCTAAGAAAAAATGTTAGCTTGAGAGTTATACTCTATATGTGTTAGACGCTTGTTTGTTAGTTATTGTAATACACTTCCGTCTACCATTCACATGTATTGGTAAATCTAAATATGACAATAGATTTTTCTTTACTTCCAGCACTCAGGATACTGAAGCAAGAGAATTGTGTCAAGCTTGGGGCCAGTTCCGGGCTAAATAGTAAGCACCAGGCTGTTTAAAGTTGCTCAGAAAGACCCTGTTTCACTCACTTAATCACTCACACACACACACACACACACACACACATTTTTTAGTGATTATTTGGGAATCTCACATCATGCATCCCGATCTTGATAGTTCACCTTCCAGTCTTTCCATGTGCATCCTTTTCCCCATGACACCCACACCGCTCACTGAAGGAGAAGAAGAAGAAGAAGAAGAAGAAGAAGAAGAAGAAGAAGAAGAAGAAGAAGAAGAAGAACAAGAAGAAGAAGAGAAGAAGAAGAACAAGAAGAAGAAGAACAAGAACAAGAAAGAAAAACAAGAAGAAGAACAAGAACAAGAAGAAGAAGAAGAACAAGAAGAAGAACAAGAACAAGAAGAAGAGAAGAGAAGAAAGAAAGAAAGAAAGAAAGAAAGAAAGAAAGAAAAGAAAGAAACGGAAAGGAAAAATAACAAGCCCACTTGTGTTGTCCATGGGTCCCCATGCTCACTGGAGCATGGTCGGCCTCCAAGGAAAGGTGAATCTTTTTCCACCTCTACCAGCGCAAGAAGCCATGATCTGAGGAGAGCCATGGTGCAGCCTGAGAGTGAGAAGGACTGGGCAAGCTGTCTCATACCCATGCTACTCCCTGCACCTCTGGGCTGCAGCCAAGGGGTGAGGCAAGCTCTCCTACACTCATAGACGTCAAGGTGGCTTCAGGTTTCCACCCACACATGGGCATCTACACATACTTCAGTGGTAACATGGGCCACACACAGGTCAACATGGCTCCTGGCCATATCAGGACTACAGACCCACTCATGGGCCTCAGTGGCTAGATGGACCATAAGCCTCAATACGGTCTCAGGGGGATGCTCATGACATTCATGTCAACATGGCCTCTTGGCAGGAAAGCCAGAGGACATCACCAAGGCTTTAGTCAGTGACACAGACTTCATATGTCCACATGCATCTCAGGCTTCATCACAGCCTGAGGCAGCACCATGGACCAGAGACATTAGCATGGCCTCTGGTGGCATTGCAAACAACTGCAGTCCTTTGAGGAGAGCCAATCCAGAGAGTGAACCATTGACAGGTGATACCACCACTGGATGGAAAGTTCCAGGGTTAGATCTACATCTGCCCATCCTGCAGGTTGCTGCACACCATCCTGCTAATCCTACCGGGCAATGGCAGCTTGTCAACCACAGCCCTGTCTCTCACCTGTCACCACCATAATGCTCCAGTTCCACCTCTCTTCATAGTAAACGCACTGCTTCATTTTTCTCTTTCCTCACTTCTCCATCACATATTTGTTCATCCTAATGGCGTGTCTGCCCTGTGCCACAAGGCCGAGACAGAACTTGGGTGTCTCCTGCCCCACCCACATAAAAAGTTTCGTATTACATTATTTTATAAAATGTGTATGAATGAACAAAGAGTTCATTAAAAGGTCTCACAGTTTATAGTTCTCAGTTTGTACACTTTCTTCCATTTCAATGTATTACATATCATTTTCATTTCATTGTACCCATCATCAATAAAATGGCTTTGAAAGACTTAAAGGTTCAAACGGGGGAATATCATAATCTTCAAAAAGGAAATGACAAACCTGTCAGGATTTTAAAATCAGATACATAACTTCACAAATGCGCTTTCGTTATGAACTGTTTGATATTAAGCCACTATAGATAATAGCATTATCGTTGAGGATATGTTCATCAATTATTTAGGATATGCCAAATAGTAAACATGGAAAATCATGTCCCTTACCTGGCCAAGAGCCCAGGGCTGTGGTGGTCATGATTTCCAGAAGAGAATCTACTTTTATTTTCTTACCTATTAACTATTTGCAGTATCAAATTACTTTCAATATTTTTATCTTTATACCTGTAGGTTAATTCGTTCCTCTGCCCTAAGCAAAGAAGTTTCTTTTTGCATTGAACTGTTCCTTGCAAAAGTCAGAGAACATGACGGGAGGAGGAGGAGCGCAGACAGACATGTTGTAAGGGTCAGAGGCCGAGGAAGCTGGTGTAAAGGAATGTTTTCTATAAATAGCCGAGCCCCTGAGCTAGTGAATTCACTGTTTCAGCCATTTTTTTGCACAAGATTTGCACAAGATCTACCTAGCCCACACTCCGGCCTAGATATGGAAGGGAATCATGAGGTCCTACCTCTCCCTGAAGAGCTATGAGAAACTGATAGCTGCTGGAGGAGTCAGTTGTACTGATTTGTTTTCTTTTCTTTTCTTTTCCTGGAACATAGCCCATTAACTGTGAATGTGCCCATGCTCCACTGGAATGCCCTGTGACCATGAACATACAGACAGTACTAATTGGATTAAATGGGTCATCAAGAAAGAAAAAAAAAAAGTATATAACATTGGAAAGGGGACTGTGGTGGGGCCTAGGAACAGTTAGAAGGGGTAGGAAGTGGACATTGTCTAAGTAAAGTGTATGCATACACATATGAAATTACCAAAGAGTAATTTTTAGAATATATGCTTTAATGGCCTCAAATATATAAAATCCCCAGGCTAACAGCCTCCATTGTATCTGTGAGGCTCTCTTAGTTAGCTTTATGTTAACTGGAAGATACTGGTAACAATAGGAATGTAACCTAAATAAATTACAGTAAACTAAAATAAAAAAAAAAACAATACTTAAAAAAAAAAGACAGAGATGCTATTGACTTAGATGAGATCCATGCTCTTCCCATAATGTGCTTGCATCAGGTTTTTGAGAATGAACAGAGACTGGAAAGAAAATTGCAGACTTGATTTATTTTCATTGTAAAAACCCATCCTGTTTTGAAACTAAAAACCACACAGTGAACAGGGTGTCTCCAAATTTAAAATCTCCGTATCTTAGTCTCCCATGTGCTGATATGGCAGGCATGTAGCATCGCATCCAGTATAAAATATTAACGTGGTGATATGTGTCATCAGTAGCTGGTCCTTAAAATACTATTTTCAGAATTCTATTTGGGGGGATTAATTTAGCCATAATTTTTCCATACTTCAGAATACACTACTCTAGTGAGTTATTATTGTAAACTAAGATGAAATTGTCCCAATTTTAAATACTTCTGCATGCATTTATTTCAGTAAGGAATTGCACACATACCATCGTCAACACACGTGTGCAGAAGTGAAAAGCAAACTCGCAATGCAGAAAACTATAAAACCTTTTTTAGTGATGATCCACATGGAAATATGTGGTATTCTGGATAATACTTCCCAAAACACACATTCACCAAAAGGTCCTGAGACTGGAGCTAAGGAGATTTTCTGTTCCACAATGTCTTACTTGTCTCCTAATCACTTTGTGGTAGAAACCATAGTGTCGGTCCTGTCAGACGTGGGCAGGGAACTAATATATGGATGTTAGGAAGACCAGAGATCTGAGCTTTACTTCTTTTCTATTGGGTTTAAAAGATATAATGGATGCAAATCCTTTAAAAAGTGTTCTGGCAGAGTCAGCCTTCAATACTGGAAGAAGCTGTATATCATGAAGTTTAACGGCACAGTCTCTGCAGCCAGACTGCCGGGGTGTGAATCCCCGGTCTCCCACACTTCCTCATGCTGCTTTGAGCAAGTGTGCAAAGTCTTTGTATCTGTTGTGCTGAGGGTTTCATCTGTGAAGCGAGGATAGCTACTGGTGACTTCACAAGTGCATGGGAAGATTAAAACAAGAAACTCCTGGTGAGTATTCAGAACAGAGCTGTTAACGAGGCCTTGAATAACACCAGTTGTTATTAGTAACAATATATATGGTGCTTAAGAAATATTAGCTCCTTCCCTGCCCCTTCCTTGTATGATTATTCCAAAGAGGATTCATTTTATTACTCCTTGAATTTTTCTAGTTTTAATGTACTTATATAATTTTTTCTTTTCATATATTCCACTGGTGTCTTATCACAATTGATAATATATTAATATTTGGATGACTATTCCAGCCTTGTTTGTAAAAGAAATTCCTATTCAGGCAAGGTCTTAGGAAATGGATTTGCTTTTGAAGTGACATTGTGTTTCCAAAGAAGATTACTTCTGCTTAGAGATTATGATGTAGTGAATTCATTCTGAACCTTTGGAGTATAAACAAAGACACTATTCAAGTTTCATAAATTCTTTCAGCATGCCAGATGTAAAATCAATTAGCTGTACTAGAAATATGGCCTCATATTTTAAGGGCTGTATGATTCTAATTGCTTGGTCTGCAGGTTTTTGAAACAGTATGAGGGGTGTGGCTTGAAACATATCTCTTTTTTTTTTTTCACCTTTAGAATGTTCTATATGATTTTGGAAATTCCCCATAGATAAATGTATTAACACACTCATTTAGGATCTTCATAACACAAACATACATTTTCATTTTCAAAATAATCTCTCGGAAAGTTTGCTTTCAAGGAAACAACTAAAGATAATCAGTGTTCACCATTTACTGAGGCTCTTCATAAATGAGGGCATATGGCCTATGAGATGACTTAAAAATTTATGATTTAAAAAGAGATTCTACAGATTGAATATTTTCAATGATCTGCTTTGTTAAAAAGAAGAAGAAGAAGAAGAAGAAGAAGAAGAAGAAGAAGAAGAAGAAGAAGAAGAGAAAATGGTAACCTCGGCTTTAAATTATGATGCCAAGGTAAGAGACTGCAGAAAACTGAGTGACCAATTAAGGACTTTTGACAGGAGAGGTTAGCAGGCTTTACTGAACCTTAGTTCTAGTCTTTGTGGATCACATGATATTATGAGGGAATTTCCTGATAAATTCTGGTAGCTTACAACAAAATATTAGCAAACAATTCTAATGGGTAGCTTTCATTGTTCCAAAAGCTTAGTCTAAGATCAGGTAAGACAGTTGCGTTAGTACAGGGAAGAGGCAGACTACTGAAGAGGAGAAGCCAGCAAGCCAGCTTCTTCACTTCAAATGCTGATTCCTAAGTCGTCAATGCATAAATGAGACTCTCATAACCAAAGAAACAATAGCTGCATTAGGAGCAGATAATAGATTTAAAAAATACCTCGTGTCTGGAAAGACAGAATGCAATTTCTGTACTATGATGAACTATACTTCATACTTAAACTCTGTAACTACCGTAAATAAATAATAAAGACCAGACTTTCAAAGAAAGGAATTTGTCTTAATAATCCAGCAACAATAGAAACAGAGCCACTCTAGAAAATTCTTAAAAAAAAGAGACAGCTCAAGGTGATGTGCCAGTAATTAAATGACCTGTTAGGATAAGACAATATTATCCTCTCAAGAAAGGCAAAAACAACTAAGATTCTGAAATAACATCTACGGTCCAAAGAGTGCAGTTAAAAACTACCTGACATCGGAGAGGAACAAAGAAATTTAGCTTATATCCCCCAAGTAGAAAAAAAAAAAAAAGGAAGAGTGAATTTAAAAGGACATATCTGGATATCAAAATACAGATACTAAAATCAGTCAGGATAAAATATAACCCAGACATTAATATTAGAAAACTATATATGATATTAGTTCATGAATATGTCAGAGAATACCCAGAAAAAGGTAGGTGCAGTCTTCGAGAGCTAGCGAGTTTCTAAGAAGATGCAAAAATTACATACTAAACACAAATGCACATGACAAAGCTGGGAAAAATATTTTGATGCTGTGGACATAGCTCAGTCAGTAGATTGTTTGCTGTGCAAGCATTAAGGCTTGAGGTTTGATACCCAGAACCCACATTGAAAAAGCCAGAAACTATGCACATACTTATAATCCCAATGCTGGTGAGGCTCAGAGATGGGGGAATTCCTGATGCTCACTGACCAGGCAGCTTCAGTCAAGCAATGTGTCTAACGGTTGGGTGGGACAGCTCCTGAGAAATACATCTGAGGTTGAATTCTCACCTCCACATGCATGTGCGCACTCATGCACACAAATTACACATAGTGTACTCATGTGAACATACGCATAGTCCTGCAACATATCATTTATAGTACTCAGTGTACCATAGAAAACTGTCAGACAGAAACCAAGGAAAGACATGCCCATACAATTAGAAGAAGCACACAGAATGCCAAATAGGTATGACAACAAAGAAAGAAAAAGGGAGAAAGTCTTCATAGAATATTATACTTAAAATCTACAAATACAAAACAAAACATGAGTATCAAAGACTTAAAAACAACAACAACAACACATGTCACATAAAAAGGAAAACCCACCAGGATACCAATTGATTTATCAATGAAAAATTTTGGAAGCCAGAAAATTCTGGAATAAAACACCACAAATTCTAAAAGACCACAGAAGCCTAACTGGACTAATACACCCAACAAAAAAGGTAGTCATGCCCACCACACCAGACTTCAAAAAGCAGTTGAAAAAATACTTTCACCATAAGAGAAGCACAAGCACACCCAGGAGACTTAGACACAAACTAAGCTAAGTGTAGAGGAATATGAACCCAGCAAAATGGCTCCTCTGCCAAGGCATCTCATCTTGGACCATTCTAGGTCTGAGTGATCTGGCTAGGATGCAGACATGCCCTTAGTACACATGTTCAATCCCAAACAATGAAAGTAATATTAGTTTATAGAAGAAAGAAGCGTCAATGTTCAGAAGCGATATCTAATTGCCAGGCAGACAAAATGATAAACCAGAGAAGGGTTTGACAGAATGAACCAGAGATAGGATATGCCCAGCTCTCAGGAGAAGAGACAGGAAAGAGAAACTACTTAAGGGCAGCACAGGGAGGGCAGTGGAGTAGGAGGAAGAGTGTGGTAGGGAGCAGTGTGTGGCATTTTTAGTGGGACAGTTTTACTTAGACAGGTTGCAGAGAGAAATTTTAAATTTTAAATTAAAAAAAAAAAAAAAAAAAAAAAACCTCTTCTCTCTCCCTGTGCTGCTCTTAAATAGCCTCTCTTCCCTGTGCTGTTGTGTTCTGAGAGTTGGGTGTATCCTATCTCTCTCACGTATTCTGTCAAATCTTTCTCTGATTTAATCACTTTGCCTCTCAATTAGTCATCACCTTCAATTATGGCTGCTTCCTTCTATAAACTAATTTTACTTTCATCCTTTGGGATTAAATGTGTGTACTGAGTATGTGCCTGTGTCCGGCCAGATCATACTGTAACCCAGAGCACATCTGCATTTGCAACCAGATCACATAGACGTAGGTCTTTGGACATGATCGCTTACCAGAGCAGCCATGTTTCTGGACTATAATCCCTCCAAAGAAGGTTGTTAGTGGGGACACAAAAGTGGGTTTTGGTGAATTCAGGCACAGTGTGAGTCAGGAAGTCTCTGTGTGTAACTGGAAGTGAGTAAAAGCATTTAATAAAAGATGTAGTAACTGTTTACCATGCCATTCCACTCCATAAATTTTGCCTTTCTAAGATAAGTAGTGAGTGGCAGTATAGGAGAAAAAAATGGATATATAAAACTGTTATCAGACAAGCAGAGTACAGAGGTGCAAGCCTGTAGTTCCAGCACTTGGGGAGGCAGAGGTAGGCAGATCTTTGTGAGTTTGAGGCCAGCCTGGCCAAGGCTGCACAGAAAAACCCTGTTTCAAAAAAGAAAAAATAAATAAATAAACAAAACTAAGCAAGAACATACCTGTTATCAGATGAGATAAATGAGATTAGATTTCTGTTGGGAAATAGAGAAAGAGAAATTTTCATGGCTGTGTTTATGTATAAGATTATTAAGCACTTATGAGATAGCACATATAAGTGAGATAGAGACAATTGTGTTTAAGTGGCTGGGCATGAAGGGAAGATCTCTGTCTCTGACATGCTAAAACTAAACACATTCTGCTTCTAATAAAATTTGGTGAAGCAGAAGACACAAAGTGCATGAAGGAGAAGCACAGTTGTTAGGAAGACGAGAGGAAACTGTATCTTAAGCCTGCTATAGAGGACTGGTTGGAAGGGGAGACACAAGTTACTCCCAGAGCCCCTTAGCAGGATGAAGCCTTAGGATCTGGGGTTGGTGGGTATGAAAAGCTGGGAGAAACTGATGGCTCCTCTGGTGAACATAAGCCCTTGATTTGGGTTTTCTAGTATCCCTATTGCTAGCCAGTAAACAACGCTTATGTGTAGTAGCAGACATCCACATCTAGATATTAAAGGAGATCCTAATCAAAAGGATTTAAAATTACTAACATTGTATTTTAAAACCTTGAATTTGAATGAGTTTACCCAAAAAGAGAATATAGCATTTAAATGTGGAATTAAATCTTTTAGGAAATCTCAACTATCAAGGACAAGTAGAAAAGCTTGAACTTGATGATACAGAACTATAACACGACCATTTCAGACATAAATTGCTATACTATTGAATACCAAAGTAACATCTGTGGGCTCAGTTTTCTTAACCAATATATTTTATTACAACTTATTGACCGAGTATATGTCAGTTACAACCCGACTAAACAAGACAATAGGAAAAGAGGATTAAGGAACACAACAACAAAACCGTAAGTATATTAGTTCCAAGGAAAGATTCTCCAGGCATAATCAGCAGGATATTTTCTGATGGAACCTGGAGTAACCAGAACTCAGAACCTCAGCAGGAGCCCGAAGCCTTCCGTCGAGCAGTTCTCTCTAGGAGTGTCTCGAAGCACAGCGATGAACAGTCATAACTATCCCAAGTCTCCAAAATAGCCCCACCTCCAGTTCTGGGCTCATTCATATATCTTCTCCCAGAGTCTGTTCACTGGATCTTTTCAGCTGGCAACAATCAAGCTCCCATGTGAGGTGGTTGGTCTTCTAGTGGATTAACCTCACCTGTTCTCTCACAAGACCGTTCTGATCCCACACTTGGGATCCTACGAAATAGGTTTATCTCTCCATCAAACATCCACTAAGCTTGTAATGGCCACAAGAATCTCATCAATAACTGTTCTAGTTAGCCAGCTTTCTGCTGAAAAAAAAATCGGCAAGCATCAAGTCATGAGAAAAGGTTTATTTTTCTTTGCAGTGCTGGATATGCCAGTCTAAGATTGATTGGCACCATTGCTTTAGTCTCTCTTTGGTCAATAGCAACAGGAAAGCATGAAAAAAAAAAAAAAAAAAAAAAAAAAAAAAAAAAAGAAACAGTTTCCCCATGTTAATGGAACAAAATAAAGATAGGAAGCCAGGGAACAAAACAGTCCTCTAACGTAATTTCTGAATGAGCAAAGCAAGAACTCCATCCCTCAGTGGTTTCCATCATATTCCAAAAATGTCTTGGGGTAAGGACCGAATTTTTGAGCCCTGAGCCTTTGGGTAACACGTACAAACAAAAGTGACCCAATAACATTAGCAGAGAAATTTTAGAGGAAATATTTGAGGCTAGATGCTAGAGTATTGAGGTCTGACAGGAAGTAAAGAAATGCAGTGATGCTGAGATGGCTCTTTTACAAGAATCCAGAGTGTCTAAAAAGAAAAGCAGAAAGTAAAATTGACTATTAGGAGTAGACGTTATGTCCTCTGGCTTTTATATAGTTTAAGGATAGCAAGTTAAGTAGGTGTATTCGCTAAGAGCAAAGTATAAAAGCAAGATTTTAAAAATGTAGAAGAGAAAATAATTAGAGAAACCAGAGACTTTAAGAACACAGCTGCATGATGACAGTAACAGAAGTTACCAGAACAAATCTAAGACAAGCAAGTACATGGACTTAGGAGATTGCTTCTGAAATGAAATGAAATGTGTAAAGCAATAAAAATCAGAATAGATTGTAGAATGAAGGAAAAGAAATAAAATACAATTCTCTTCTCCAAGAGGCCTATGTAATCCTTGCAACAAACAAAACAAAATCCATGCAGAACAACAATTTTAACATAAACATCTATAAACTGATATACTCAATAGATAGTGTCATAAATAAAAGAATTTTTATTTAGAAAAATTTTACATTACAGCTAAAAATTATTCCTCGGTATATAGCCTCCATGGTCTCTGGGCTTAGTGACATTAAAATCTCTTCTCCTGGCCCCTATTTTTCCCATTAATTAATTAATTAATTAATTAACTAATTTACTTTACATCTCTCAGCTTCCCTTCCCTTCTCTTCACAGTCCCTCCCTTATTCTGACCTCCCTCTCCCATCTCACCCTCCCTTGCTCCTCAGAGAAAAGGAGGAGTGGCGTGTATATCAACATGCCTCAGCATATCAAGATAGAGCAGAACTAGGTGCATCTTCCCCTATTGAGGCTAGACAAGGCAGCCGGGTTAGGAGAAAAGGATTCAAAGGCAAGCAAGAGTCGGAGACAGCTCTGTTTAGGGGACCCACATGAGGACCAAGCTGCACATCTCTTACATATGTGTAGGAGGGCCTAGGTTCATCCCATGCATGCTCTTTGGTTGGTGGTTCAGCCTCTGCGAGCCATTATATGGGCCCCGCTTAGTTGATTCTGTAGGTTTTCTTATGGTGCCCTTGGCTTCTCTGGTCCCTTCAATCCTCAGTGCCCCTCTTCCACAGCATTCCCTGAACTCTGCCTGATGTTTGACTGTAGCATCTGCATCCATCAGTTGCTGGGTGAAGCCTCTCAGAGGACAGTTATGCCAGGCTCCTGTCTGCAAGTATAGCGGGATATGGTTTCTAGTGTCATGGATTGGCTCTCTCTCACAGATAGGTCTCAATTTGGCCGGTCATTGATTGGTTATTTATTCAATTTATACTCCATCTGTATCCCTACGCATCTCATAGACAGCACAAATTTTGAGCCAGAGGTTTTGTGAGGGGGTTGGTGTCTCCATCCCTCCAATAAAGTCTTGCCTGGTTTCAGGAGGTGGCCGGGTCAAGTTCCATAGCCTCTTGTTAGGAGTCTCAACTAGAGTCACCCTCGTACACTCCTGGGAGCTCCCCTTGTCCTGGGGTTCTGGCTCCTCCCAGAGCTGCCTCACCCCCACACCAATTTCAGTTATCTCCCCCAGTTCTTCCCCCTCAGTTCTCCCCAGACTTGATCCAGCCTGTTCCCCTCCCCACGCCCTCTCCTACCAAGTTCCCTTCCTCCATCCACACCCCAGACATCAGAATCTCTTTAAAAAGGCATGTGTGGACAGTGTAAATCACATGATGAGCCATAGGCTATTGGGAAGTAATGGCTCATGCCTACACAAGTTATGTCTTAATGGAGATAAAGCACGAGAGAATAAAGGTGGCTTTGTTCGTTCGATTGGTTTTTGTTATGTTAGGGATCAACCAGGGTCTTGTGCATGATCGACAAGCACTGAAATACTCAGCTGCATTCCGAAACTCTGACACTTTCTTCTTTAAGTAATGAAACCCAGGGTCTGGAGGGCCACTACTCATAGGGACTGCAGTATTCCCACTGGTAGGATGCACAGGCCCCACTGGTTGACCCCATACCCAGGCCTCTGTGATCAGTTGTATTCGAACTCAGTGAGCAAATATGTAAATAAATAAATAAATAAATAAATAGAATATGAAGTTAAGTGGAGAGTTATTGGGGAGATTGCGGAAGAGTAGGGTGCACATGATCAAGATTCACAACACAGGTGATGACATTTTCAAGGGAAAATTTTTAAACTTATTTTAAAATTGTGACATTAATATTTTCCAGTTTAGACCTAAAAGCCTTGACCAGGCTAGTACCCTAGACAAAGCATATCAAAGGCAGGCATTTAATTAAGACTTTCATGTTGTTTCTGTTGAACACTGAGGTAAAGGTGACTTGATGTATACAGGTGAGTTGTGTTTGTAGAGCATGGGTCGCCCAGTAACTTGCTGATATGAATAAAATAAAATCGCTAAGTGGATTGTTGAAGAGTACAAATTTCAAATCTGCTTACTGAAAAAATATTATCACTGAGTTAGACGCAGGAGTTTACAGTATGTTTATGAAGAGATGACAAAATACAAAATATAATGTATAAATCATATAAAGTAATATATAATATATAAAATAAACATAGATATAAAATATATGGTATACAAAGAAAAATGAAAGAAGGAAAGAAAAGGGGGAAGAAGAAAGAAAAGGCCAGTGAAAGTTATTTCTAAATAAGGACACATAAAATATGTCTGTACATCTTGACACTTCATACTCATGGCCATCACAGTTGTGACAGGGGGCACAGCACCATGATTTTATCTGTATTCTTTGAACAATGTTTGCAGTTTAACGATAATAGAGAAAATTGACTTTAGAGGGTAGTACTGGGATGGTAGTATGCAGTCTGTCGACAGTGTGGGATCACGCAGTAGCCCTTGCCAATGGCATCCATAGGCACTGCACCTACTATGCAAATGACTTTGTTTCCTTGCTGTTTATGAGCCTCCTCTGTCTTTTCTGTGTGCATTGCGCTTATCACTGAAACATCAAAGAGTCGATATTGTGTGTGTATACTTCCCGTACGTAGAAAATTTGTTCCTATTACATTGATATGATCAAAAAATACCCACATATTTGTGACTAGCTTTAAAGATAGAAGAAGAAATAATAGATAAGAGATAATAGTTGAATACCTACTGTTTCAAATTAAACATTTAAAAATTTCACATATTAAATTTCTGGTTTAGATAAATACTAGCCGTCCGCAACAGAACGGCCAATGCATCACAGAATGAAGATATGGTATCAACCAAAGATTAGCTACCAACTAGGAGTGTGTGAGCATATGCGTGCTGTCTAGGAGCAGAGTGAGGCCAATGCCTGCTGAGACTCCACGTGGAGACAGAAAGTGGTGTGGTCATGGTTCAGGTTCATATGGACAGAATGAGGGACAGACAGGGTGAGGGACAGACAGACAGGGTGAGGGACAGGGTGAGAGGCTATAAACTTCTATCCACAGTTTAACGCTAAAAAACATGGTTCAATAACTTGAGTAAATTTCCTGTCATTTATATTTGAGCTTAAAATTTAAATTATATTAGACTTAAAATATAAGTGACATACATAGCGATATATATAATATGTAGATATATCGTGATATATAGTGATGCATATAGCTATGCGTCTTAAATAAATTGACTGCAGGTGAGTTCTATCATTTAAATAAGGGATTTGAGTGTATCTAACACTTTAGTTATTTACTTATAGATGCACATTCAAGCACACACACTTATTAAAGGTCATTTTAACTATCTGACACATATGACTCCAATAATGAGAAGACTATTCATTGTATTACTAACATGATGAGTATTATCATAAGCTTGGCTGTATTTTATTTATAGAAAAGCATGAAAGTAACAATTCATTTATAGTAGCCGTAGTCTTATCTGGATTTGAGTAAATGTATCAATGCAGACTCTTTTTGTTAAAATATGGTAAACATGTACATCAACGTAAAATACCTACTTGCTTTATTTCCTCTCGACGTCATTGATCTAAATTGGGGAGAACACCGTCATGCTAGGTGTTTCTGCTCACCGATAGGGAAGAGGAAATTGTTTTGTTTTGTTTTGTTTTGTTTTGTTTTGTTTTGTTTTGCAAACTAAAGAGTAGGAAATCTATAGCTGCTTCTCTTCTGCTCTTCACCTCTCTTTTAGGACAAGATTAAAGATAATAAACAAAATATATGCGACATTTAAATGTTGTCAGTAGTTGTCATATTTATATTATGGACACCACTGTCCATGGTGATTTAGAACCTACATTAAAGTCAAGCCTGGAAGGACATCATAAACAGCTCTTGTTTAAAGGGCATTGTGAAGGAGCGCCTTTAATCTGATTGATGAAATAAATGGAAAGTAATCTATCCTCTATTCAACAGCTTGTTGATGATATGAAAGAATTCCTACTCGAGCAAGCAAGGCTTTAAAGAGAAAGACCTCTTTCATCCTGTCAGCCTCTCATTTTTAGAAAAAAGTTAAGTTTTTCATCATGGTTCAGGGGAGTCCTTGTAAAACGTTCATTGAAAATTTAAGAGCAATTACAGTGTCAGACAGCGAGAAAAATTGCTTTTACTGAGTGAGAGTTCTCTGACAGATGCATTGTGGGAGAATTGATTCTTTCTAAGGGATAAGTGAATTGTCATTGTTAGGCTCTTCTCATGACATCTAGCTAGATGGCATCTGCTTTGTAACAGAAGATTTGAATCAGACAACTGTACTCAACACTAGACAGTGTCTAGATTAGTTCTGCAAAGAAATGAGGCTTTGCTCTGCATGGCATCCACTGAGCTTTTAAAGATTACAGATGAGCAAGGGTCTCAAAAAAAAAAAGTTAGAAAAACCAAAAACAAAGCTTTATAGCCACTTCAGAAAGCCTGGATGTTTAACCTGTAAGGAAGTCTGTCAAATCCTGTGGAAACCACATAGAGCAAAGATCAATAGGATTGCCTACTGGCTCCATTAGCTTGGTGCAAAAGGGAGAGATGGAAGCTGCTCTTCCGCAAGAGAAGCTACCTTATTCCAGGGATTATGCGGGATCAGTTCACTTTGCAGAGAAGAGGAAGAGAAAGTGAATGAAGATTCTTGGTGGGCCAAGACTGGAGAGAAAGGGCTTGCCAGGTAATATAACTGGTGATAAGAAAGTGGCTGGCTGACTGGGAGGTGTCTCTAATTATTAGATGTTCATTTGCATAGGGGAACGTGTCAGTGCTAATCTGGAGTGAGGCGTGAGCAAAGAGATTTAGAGAAAGGCTCACAGAAACTGCTGTCATTCAAATCTGCTGCAAGCTCACCTCACAGTTTGTACTAGTGTGCTGCTTATCGTTTAGAGTGAAAGCATATACTTGCTTGGGGAAGATCATGCATTTTAATCAAGAAAATAACCCCACATCTCATAAATCTTCACAACTGTAGATGTATTGATTACAGATAGTGATAAGCATTTTGTTAAGTACACAGTGATAAAAAGAATATTTCATGGGAGAAATTTGTAGCCAATATTTTAGAAAGATTAATTTATAATATGAAATTAATTTTCTTATTTCATATTTGTTGTTTACAATAAATGTTGTGTTTGAAGGATCTGACATGGGAAACTTCACAAAATTAGCTATTGAACATTTTCAGTTAAATTCAACCATGGACAAAATTATTACATGGCAGGTCATGAATAGTTTCAGTTTAAACACAGGGTTTTGATATAGCAGTTCAAAAATGTTGTATTATTGAATGGTTGTATTTGAAATTTGTAATAAAACTATATACTTTAAATATTGAAACTTTAACATACTATTTTTTAAATAATTTTTTAACTTGATCAGAATAGGCAAAATATTAGCCTTTTTTTTCTTCCCCCATTTTATTTATTTTATTTTTTGGTAAAATTAAAAGTCATGAGAATATTTAAGAGCACAGAATGCCAGTGCAATCTTTGTAGAAAAATGTGCATTCCTAAAAGTGTGAGCTTTGTCTTGATTCCTGCCACGGGCATTCTTGCTTTATCAATGTTTATACAAATTCTTAAATAAATTGATGACTTAAAAAGGCAAATTTGAATTTCATCAGTGGAGTACAGTCAAAATTAAACATGTGACCCCTACTGCTTTCAATTCTGGTAATTTTCTTTTAATATCCATACACATTGGTGTCATTTAGGTTAGCAAACTGCACTTTACCAACAACTGAGTTATATCATGTGTCTCTGCTATTACTTGGTCATTTGCTTGAGGGAGGAAAATATGACCAAATCAAAGAGTTATGATTCAAACTGTTTGACAAGATAAATATTACAATATATACTAAGTTTAAAAGAACTTACTTGATTATGGAGAGTTACACAAAATGAGTCTTAACAGGGAGATCAATGCAGCTAAACAGGATGCAACAAGTACAAAAATGCTGCATCTACCAGCTATTTAAAAACCAGTAGGCCAAGAAACTCCTGTCTTTAACATTACAGGAAGCCTGCCTGTGACTACTAGTGTGGTAGGTCTTTCACTGTTAGCATGAAAAAATCATGAAATAGAACATTATAATGCATGGTGAAAACCAAAACTCAAAATACCTAAATAGAATTCTTGTACCTAAATAACTGCTTGTTTTTTATTTGTTCGTAAACATTTACAAGGTGTTCTCAATTCCAAAGTAAAAGTATTTGAAACGGAGTGGGGAAATGTGGTGTCATGTGATCTGAGTGCACCTCAGCACCGTGAAATGTCAAAGAGTCAAGAGGCAGGTTCACTCATCAAGTCCTGTGAGAGGAAAGGCATGGAATTGTAAAACCTACCCGATAAATGACCACCGCGGTGCATGTAAAGTATGTTGTGCACTTGTATTACGGTAAAAAAAAAAAAATCTAGAGCTCTCTTTTACCTGTAGGCTCATTATACCTGAAATGCATTATTTCCAACTACACGCATTCACATTTTATATGTAATAATACATAAATGTATTTATATGATATTAATAATATTTTAACATAATTTACCCTTCAAGTTACATTTAAGAACATAAATATAATAAAAATTTCAGTTATTTTCAAAGAAAAAGTGGTTTTAGTAAGCAAGGTTAGATATTCAGGAACATGAGGGTCATCACCCCATAAAGAGAATCAGTAAGATCTGGATGATAAAGCCTTGCTTAATGATTCTTGTCCACCCACAGCCACCGTAGCCATCAGAGATTCACCCATGGTCACAGGCAACCCACAGTGTTGGTATATGAAGGAGTTTCTAAAATATGTAAAACCAAGCTAAAATGTCTTAAAATGATTCAGGTGACTTTATGGTGAATGTGTGCTTATGTGAGATACGAAAAATTAATATGTGGTACTAATATTGAGAATGAATGGCTTCCTTGTCTCGTCAATTTTTGTCACTCTAGTTGTTAATCTAAAAAGGCATGTGCACCTGTGTTTGTGAGACTTTGCCACCAGTGGCAATGTGTATTAGCCAGTGTCACATTATGACAGTTGCAGGGTAGCAGGATTTTCTTTTCAGTATATGCAGAATAATTACTTTAATCTTTTCCCTCTATGAGGAAAGATAAATACTATCAGCTGTATATACCTGATGAAACACTTATCTATTTTGATAATGAGTGAATCTATTTTAAACATATGTTATGCTACCCATCTTTTCTGGTTCAAAACAGATGACAGTGTGATTATGTCTTCACAAGATAAGTGAATGTGTATATTCTTCGATCCTCTGTCTTTAAAATACCAGCAAAGTACAACCTTGCAAATTAGTCATTTTTCTTAATGTTGACTTTAAATTTAGTAGCCTTTTCTAACTTATTGAATATTATGATATAGTTAATTTTAAAGAGGTTAACTTACATTAGAGTTGAATATACTAATATTTTATCACACTTTTATGCAACCATTTTGTAAATTATGTACCATAAAACACTTCCATGACTAGGGTTGCTATAGTTAAAAGTAAAGGTAGTGTCAGCCTAGTTTACTGGTTTTAGGATAAAGTATTAAGACTATGAGAAGCATCGGTTTCTAATTTGCCAACCAGGCCAAAGGTTTTATCAGGAAATTATCACCATCCACCTATGTAAGGAAACAGCCATCCAGGCAAGTAGAACTACAACTTCAAATTTAAAAAGCACAGGAAATATTAAGGTATGAGTGGAAGACATTTTTCATCCTTCAAGTTAGAAAAGTTAAAGATCATTTTCACATTCATTTAATTTACCATATTTGGAAGTATCTAGAAATGTGCATGTGTACTAAAGGCTTGGAAAGCTTCTTCCTTGCATATTTGCTCATCACCTCATCTTAAGCACTGTCCTTTCTGAAAGTCTGAGCTTATGAAGATATGTCACTTTCCACATATAGTGCCCAATACATGAAGATAAGGAGCTGTCAACCAGCTACTAGCCATGAAAAATACTCTTGCATATGGCAAAAGTACAATGTGTAAAAAGTGAAGTTATTTCAAACTCAAAACCAGACCTCAAGAGCTGAATAGCTTTGAATTAAATACATACTTACAATACACTTTTTCTCATCCTCTATTTTTTACTGCATATTTTAGATGTTTAAAATTGTATGGTCCTAAACCCACGCAGACAGCTTCTGACCAGACCAAGTCATAGTGCATCATTCATCTAAACAAGAAGAGACAAAAGGCAAAGTGCATGTAGGTTGCTAATCTGCTTATAAAAATGGAAGTTGCAAAGACCTCTTATCAAAATATATTCTGTAATGGGGAGAGAGAGGAAGAAATTACTTAAAATACCCAAAGAATAACTAAATTTTTTTCTAACCTTTCATGTTGGATACGAATTTTAATTGTACCTAAACTGATGCACCCTTTCTCCTGGAATCAATTAGCCCCTCTGTGACAATGGACTGGGAAATCATCAAACCAAAAATAGTTTAAACGTTGAGCTATTTCTACTTGAGCGGTTTTGTTATCATTCTGTGTTGTGATGGCATGCCACCATGGGGGATTTGCTTTCTCAAAGTGATTAAAGAAATGAGAAGATGGGCCGGGGTGAGGGGGCGGGCAACTGGTAACACTGGTGATAACAAGGTGTCTCCATGAGTTATATTTGAAGTTGTGATGACACTTAATTGCTCCCTCAAAAATACATTGTTCTGTGTGACACGTCTTGTAGAGTATGAGATTGACAAATTATGTGCAATATTGAGAATTTTGAGTTAATCTTTTCAATGAAGTGCTTAATTAATGACAGTCTCAACACACTTAAATGATATATATTCTCACATTAAAGAATGTGAACTCTGTTTACATGCTGATTTTAAAAAATGTGAAGTTATTAAGAGTTTCTCAGTCATTTTGCAGTCCTTATTCAATCATTAATTTCATAGTTTAATTACAATTACTATGTTATTATATTTTATTAGTTAATTAAAAGCCTGTATCCTTAAAGGAACAAGTTAAACCCATAAAAATACAGAAGGGACACACACACACACACACACACACACACACACACACACACACACAAATCCCAAAGCATTAGATCATCATGCATATGACCCTAAACCTCATAAATAATCGAACCAAAGTGTCTCCAAATTCTACAACATTGCATAGGAACACTGAGGTTAGTTTTGAACAAGCAGAGAAGCAAAGTTTAATTTGAGTACCACAGATTTTTTTTTTCTTGGTTTTTCGAGACAGGGTTTCTCTGTGTAGCCTTGGCCATCCTGGACTCACTTTGTAGACCAGGCTGGCCTCGAACTCACAGCGATCCACCTGCCTATGCCTCCCGAGTGCTGGGATTAAAGGCATGCACCACCACGCCCGGCTGTACCACAGATTTTATTAACTGTTCTTTTCCCTCTGTTTCTATTCCTTTCTCTTTATTGCAAATTTAGCCCCATTTTTCAATACTACGTTTACTTTGTTTCCTCATAAAAAGCCATTTATTTACCTTATATAATAGTTTCTGAGAATACTGAGTAGGTTAAGTGTATATGTATTGAGGGAATCAAAATATTAATAAAGATCATGTATCTCCTTGGAAACTAGCCATTGGTTCTACCTGGAAATCTAACCTGATCGAAACAGAACAAGTCGAGCAATCGCATGATTTTTGAATTAAAGGAAGGTCGTGCTGAGGAACATTGATGCGGCTATGTCTGGCCAGAGGAGTTCGGATACACAGCAAATCAGTGTAGGATTATAACGACAGTACGCCTTCTAAGTCTCATGTTTTGCTCACAAAATGCTGACTGGTGAAAACTGAATGAATGAATGAATGAATGAATGAATGAATGAAAGGTGTCTACTGGGTCTATTGTCATGTCCCTCATATTCAATAGATTTAAAGCTCTAAGCTAAGGAGATAATAAACACGTTGCTGTTACTTTGTCTTTCTGTGTTGCCAGTGACAAAACGTACAACAGCAGGAATTCTTGACTCTTCAGTGTGCTAATGCCTGGTCTGTTTTTAGACTATACTTTTCAGTTGCCCTCCCTATTTCAATACATAGAATTTTTCAATTGGAGTGTGAAAACCTTATTTCTGGTCTTATTTATGAAGAGAGATGTGCAGGATGCTCTTCATATTCTTCTCCTTGAGGGAGATTTTGTTGATGAATTGTTTCAGACTTGGCACTCTATCATTTTAGAAGCACAGGAATATTTCATAAACTATTGGCAATTATGTTTTGATAAATGAGGCATATACATTAAGGTGGGTGGTGTTTCCTTGTGTTTAACCAATGTAATATGTTTAGACATGAATAGTTGTCCACTGCCACAGTGGTCAGACCTGAAACCACACACACACACAGACACACACACACACACACACACACACACACACACACACAGAGACACACATACCCTCCCCAGAGAAAGACACACACACATTGACACACACACAGAGATACATAAACACATACACACACACAGACACACGCACACACACAGAGCTTTTACTGTCTAACCTAGAAATTCTGTCAGGTTTCCAAAATTAGTTTTCCATAATAACCTGAGTACTAAAGAGTGAAGTTGGTCTACTATCCCAAATAATGACAAATGAAATTCAAAAATGAGAAGACAGAGGCTGGATTCCATAGGTTGTGATATTAGTTGTACAACATGCTGGGAAAGCTTACCTTAGGGAGTGTATAGTTTAAAGAGACAGAAGCTTCAACAAGCAGGGAACTAATCAATTTGTGGGGGGACTAATAGAGTTGAGACCCAGCAGTGGCAGCGCTGACCACCATAACAATTATTTACTCTGGGACTGTGACAACTGTTTCTTATTACAGCCAGTGCCAACGGCAGATCACAATGCTGACCACAAAGAGTGTTGAAGTGATAAAGACTCAGTAGCTTGGCGCTTGGCTAGATAACCAACCAGATGCTGTGCAGAAAGTAAGCTCCAGCCTGATTCAGACTTCCCAGGGCTTCCTCTGTGTCCTCTGAGAACCTTCCCCTCGCTGTAACCCTGGAGCCCTGAGACTCCTGACCCGGTAGTCAAAGCAGCATGGTGCTTATAACACAGTCCTGTTTGGACAATTGGCTTGGGTCTCTACCTAGCTTGAATCGCTGTGTGAAACACACGTGGCTCACTTTCAGTATCTGTAACTGATGAGTAATAACGATGATGAGACTTAGACCCAGCACCTTGCAGATACGGGTCGAAGCTTCAGTTTTATGTGGTGGTTGACAAAGTGTGAGTTCCCGAGGTTTAGTTACCATCGGCGCACGCGACTTTCAGGAAGACAAACAGAATCTGGTTTGGTGAATTGGGAGATCTGTTGGACTTCCTAGGGGGCATTTCTTTAGCCACTTTTATTAGAAGAACGACTTTGTTTGGTTTAATGGAAACAAATCGACTGTCTGGGAAAAAAACTATTCTCCCCGCGCCCCAGAAAGCATTTTTTCTTACATTATTTAGGAAATAAGTGCATCTGTATTTTTCTCCTACATGTGTTTTACAGCTTTAGGGAAGAGAAAGAAACTGACAAAATTCCCAGCATGTGGAGATCACACAGACACAAGTTACATGTTTTTTTACAATACATCCGTGGACTGTATCACCACAGAATAAAGCAATAGGTCATATCTTTAAAACTCTGTCTTACTGTATACACAGATGATATAATTAATATTCTGCTGAGCTGTTAGGCTTTGTGCCTGCTGCTTATAAAGCTCCTTGATCTTGTAACATGTTAGTCACTATGACTAACCCTATATAATATTCATACTAAGTCATAAATGTGGAGCTTGCCTAAATGAACTATCTTGGGACTTTCTACTTTCTTAAGCCATTGTTGACCAAACACCCATCTTTTCATGTCATTCTCCTTTCCAGTCTGAGAAAGGCGAGGTATGGTCCACAAGCATAAAATCATCTACACACGTTGTTCACAGTGCCCTTCTACGTCTTCACGTATCACACAAACACCCTCCACTACCGCTCTCTGGTAAGGTCTAGGGGCTGGAGTATCTCTGCACAGTGGTGCCATTGTGCAAAGCGCATGCAGATTTGTTTTCCTCAAATTCCTTTTCTCAACTTTATTCCTTCTTAGTCCCATCACACTCAAGTACTATGTCTGCAGTGATCTGTAGTATTTCTTGACTTTTACATTGAAAAGCCTGCATCGTTTGTAGTTTGTAGTCATTGGTGTGTATAATAAATATCTGTTGATCAACTAGATAAAAAAATATATCCATGTAAAAGGAGTAAGATTTATTTCATTTCTTGTATTTTTAACACAATTCCTTTAAAAATTAACATGGAAATTGATGTCTAGATTTCTTATTTTATTCAAATGTCTAAGAGGCGTCTGAGGCTTTGCATGAACTCTCTTACTTATCATGTTATATTTTTATTTTAATAGCTATAATGAGGTTCAAAAAGAATATTTATAATTTTCTGTTGTGATAGTGCTCAGAATTCTGGGGAACAAATTATTTACAAGGAAACAGTCATACAAAAACAGTGATACAAACGGTTTAATTAATTAATTATCTTAACCTTACAGCTAGGTTCAAATAATTTAACTGATATCGTTTCATATACCAAACATCATTTTCTATTCTTTAAATGATCTTTTACTGGGAAAGCATAAAATCATATGTAGTCAGAAGCAGTAAAGCAAATAGCACTTATATAATTTTGTGTACTAATGGTACAAATAACTTTGGTGGGTATCAAAAGAACATGGATTAATTTTGCTGAGACTTAAAAATGATTTTAATTTTCATAAAAACATCTCTTGAAACGCAGATATGTCACTTCACAATCAATACTGATGGAAAGGATGCATTGGGTTTTGAAATGATCTTTTTAAAAATCGGGGGCAGGACTCCTGGAGTTAGTGGAAGGCAAAGAAGTGGAGTATATTCCATTTGTACAGCTATTAACTAAGTGGAGCAGGAGATGGTTTTATTTTTTTTTCAGACT